>NC_088220.1:73564676-73823586 GCF_036934945.1 Oncorhynchus masou masou
TTCTCTCAGCTCCACCATGCCAATAGACGTCTTCCTCTTTAAAACCTTCTACTTCTCTACAATATGTAATCAATCTATCTCTGTCTCCCTCCTTTTCTCTTCTGTTCCCACACCTGTGGCTTCCTCTGTGGTTGGGAGAGTGGGTGGAGACAGCCTCATGTTTGCCATAACCACCTCCCTCCCTCCCTCCCTTTCATTCCTTCTTTATTTCTTCCTTTCTTTTACTCAACACTCTTCTTTCCCTCTGTCTGCGGTGTCAATCACTCTCTCCCAACCTACATTACTCTCCCTCTATCTGGTTCCCATGTCAACAGAGTAGCCTCTCTATGTGTCTATGTGCCTCTATGTGTCTGATTGACTCAGGGTCACAAGCTTTGTTTGGGCATCTACATTCAGGAGGTGTTGGCGTGGTTTAAAGAGTAAAGTAGTTATGGTGTGGGCTCCGACAAACAAGCCAAGTAGCTAACATGTGTTCAGACATGCGGGTGCACGCACACACACACACACATACAGAGTGGAGACGGAGCTAGTCGTGGCAGTACAACACATTAAAGACTGAGACCTGCTTGAGCTCTCGGGTTGTGGGAGGAAATTGCTGATCCGTCCTGATATACAGTATGACATCAGAGAGAGTGTATGGTAGTGTATGGGTGTCAGACAGACGCTGGAGTGTAGGGAGAAACAGGCAGGGTGAAAGGAAAACAGCCTGGTCAAGAGAGGAGAGGAGGGGTTCTATCAATAACAGTGATGTCAGTGCAGGACCAAGAGAAGAGGTGAACAAGACAGTATAGAAAATATATACTAGAGAAGCTGTTTGAAAAAATATAGCCCAATAATGGACTAAAGGAGCCTAACGTTAGTCCTTAGTCTAATGACCTGACATGTTCTGTTTAAAGGTGAATTGGCTCTGGAAGCCAACGTGAATCGATTGTTAATTACGGTATGGTTCTAGAAACATAAATCCCTCTACTTTCATATCACATCAAAATAACTGTACACTTTTTAAACTGGTTTTAACACATCCTTCTACGGTTTACAAACAGGTGTTCGGAGAAGCAGATATGTAATCCACCACAGGCAGTCCACGTCGGTTTGTTTTCAGTAAACACGTGCTGTAACAAGGAGATATGGCAGTGTGAGAACCCTAACCCTATATAAGTGTGTATCGATTGAACCTTTTTAATGTGTTATTTCTCGCTGATACTAAAGATAAGATCCTTATGCTTCCAAAACCTCAAGAGATGCCTGTTAATGTTCAGACCCCCTACAGATGACGCCTTTGTCCAATGACGTATGTGTGATGTCATGGAATGTCTATGAAAAAGCCAGATAGTGAGTGTATCATGTTACTGCCCCGGCACTAAGGATGGTAATTCACTTCTATATCCAACTCCTACACTTTTATATTCATGTGAAAACTAAAATGTTGTTAGTATCGGTGTCAATACATTTCATAAATAGAACAAACACATTCATGATTCATACTACATCAGACAATATCTGGCTGTTTTAGAAGGGTAGGGGTAAAACACATTCTTTACATTCCATATTCCCCGCTTTGTCAAGAAACAACCTATGTTGATGTTGATGGCAACCCTGCCATGTTATTGCATTTTGCAGTCAATATTGTTATTTTTCTGCAAGTTCTGGAAGTGGATAATGGGACAGGTTTACGAGGGCACTTTAGAAAATGAGCCTGTGGAATTGATGTTTTGTCATCGTCAGGATGTTATTCATGGAGATGACACATTACTGGTCAAGGCCAGGGAGTAAACGCTTTAGTTTGTATACATATAGAAAATATATTGATTGTGCGTTAAGCCCTGTGGTACTCATGACAAACTATTCCTGTGATTCTGGTGGATGGGACACAGTCCAGGCAGCCATTAGTGAAGGTATACTGCCATCTAGTGCTAGAGTTGTACATGACCATGAAAATGAGTCTAGACCAAGCGTGTCCAACTCTTATCCTACAAGGTTCCTGAGCCTGCTGGTTTTCTGTTCTGCCTGATATGTATTTGCACACACCTGGTGTCCCAGGTCTAACCAGTCCCTGATTAGAGGGGAACAATGACAAAATGCAGTAGAACTGGCTTCGAGGTCCAGTTGAGTTTGAAGGGTCTCGGGAGGCCATAGACTTAGATAGACAACACATCTTTGTATCATTCCAATTATGGCATCTCTGAAAGCACAGGAAGCACCATCAAAATGTATGACAATTTTGAAGTAGTAATTGTTCTTCTTCTACTACTTCTATGAGTTGGTAAACAAACTGAAAGTCGTTCATACTGCCACCTGGAGTGTGTTGGTGGAACAGGTAGGAAGCCAAGCTTGGCGATTTACTGCCACCTGCAGTTATGGAATGTTTACTCATAACAGAGTATATATAATTCATTGGCTGATCCCTATTGATGACCTGGGGGGAATTATGTGATCCTTCCTTAACCCTTAGGAAGTCCCACCCTTCTTCAAAGTGACGCTGACCATGCTAAAGCAGGCTTGTGGGCAGTAGAGTTGTCTATCTAAGTCTATGGTCTAAACCAGGGATATTCAACTCTTACCCTACGAGGTCTGGAGCCTGCAGGTTTTGTTATACCTGAAAATTAATTGCAAAGACCTGGTGCCCAAGGTCTAAATCAGTCCCTGATTAGAGAGGAACTTACAAAACTGTAAGTGGCTTGGAGGTCCAGAGTTGATGGGTCTCCACCTAATAATGTTCAAATGCAATGATATTTTAGGAGGTACAGGCAACTCTGTTGCACTACAGAAGAGCTTCTCAACTCAACTACGATAACTAACGGTTTCATCATGGCATTGTAATCTGCTAAATGACCAATAGTTGTGGAGACTGGACATCAATGACTGAAATTGAGCTGAATACGACTAGACAGTGTAGACACTGGCTCTCAGGATCCCAGTGGCTGTAGCAGCATCTACCTGACATAACTACTCACCACCAGGGGGCATCCATTCCTTTTATATGACAGTTGAGAGTCCAGGGATATCAATATTCAAAATCTATGTTGATTTCTACGTAGTGGCTATATAAAGTCTACATCCTCTTGAAATTATTTCACATTGTACTGCCTTCAAATGTAATCTAAAAAGGGATTCAATTATATTTTTTGTCATACAGATCTACACAACCTATACATTTTCAAAGTAAAACAAAATTGGATAATTGGATAAGTCTACACCCCCTGAGTTAATACTTGGTAGAAGCACCTTTGGCAGCCAATACAGCTGTGAATCATTTTCATTAAGATTCTACCAACTTTGCACAACTCTTACAGGCTGACTACACCAATTTATTGCAAAATAAATTTAGAAATCTGTTATTCAATTATTGCACCCACACTGCTCACGCGCGCCAAAGAGCATCTGCGTTGCCAAGGGCTAAAATAGAAATCAGTTCTATTTCTGACGCAGATCGTGCTGCAAGTCCTACCTCTCCCATCTCCTCATTGGTTTATAGAAGCAGGTACCTACGTGCCATCTCCTCATTGGTTATACCCACGTGGGTGACTGAAAGACGAACGAGGTCAGTGGCGGTGATGCACCTAATTTATGAAGTTGAGAATCGCAATATAAAGTCAAGAGAAGAAAAAGTCAGATGACTAGAAACGATTCGGTTGACCGTTTTATGTGAGGATTAATTGGCGGAGTAGAGGACCTTGTGCATTTCAGGTAAAATAACAACTCAATGTTTATATCCCAGGACAAATTATCTAGCAACAGCAAGCTAGCTAAATAGGACAAATTAGCTAGCAAATTGACATAAATGTTTAATGCTTTTCGACCTGTCCCCAAATTAATATAATTGGTTCAGAGTTAGTTTTGACATTTTAAACTGTGTGTCGTGATCGCGTTTGGTGTGGGGGGACAAAATACATTAATGCACAATGGCGCACAATGGTGCATGGGCGCAGCCGGTTTGGGTTCCATGTTAGGGCAACATATATCCATTGTTTTTGTAAAAATTGCTCAAGCTCATTAAATTTGGTTGGAAATCATTGATGGACAGCAATATTCAAACCTCATCTGTGATTTTCAAGCAAGTTTAAGTCAGGACTGACTAGACCACACAGGAACACTCAACACCTCTTGGAAAGCCATCCTGGTGTCTTTGGCATTACAATTTGTGTAATTGTCTCGCTGAAAAATACAACTCCATCCCAGGGTCAGGTTTTCAGAAGACTGAGGTGGGTTTTACTTTAACTTTTTACCTGGGCTTTGCTCCTTTCATAATGATTTTGATCCTGACAAACTCCCCAGTCCCTGCCAATGATAAGCATACCCATAACATGATGCTGCCACCACAATACTTGAAAATGTTATGAATTTCAATTTGTTCTAGCTAGACGGCTAATGCTAACGTTAGGGGTTAAGGTTAGGAGAAGGGATAGCTAACATCCTAAATAGTAAAGTAGCTAAATAGCAAAGTTGCCCGTGCTGAGATTCAAACACGTAACCTTTGGGTTGCTGTACATTTGCATTACACGCCCAACTATCCACCATTCGTTGTTGACTAAGTAACCTTCTATCTTATGTTACCATACCAAACATAACATATCATACTAATTTGAGCGTCCTGGATTTATGTTTACTATGTTACGTCTAGTCTATGAGACTTGGGTAATTCAGAACATACGTTAGCTCATATGTTTTCACACAATACAGAGACAGTTGTGAGGAAACAAGTTTTATTACTAAGTGGCCCACTGTGTAATGTGTTTTATAGTAAATATATAATTATTCAAACTGATGAGCATCATTCAAAAAAATGTCCACAGAAATTACAATTACTGATGACATATTTATTAACTGTCATTGCCATCTTACAGCAGCAGTGGAATCTACGTACCATCACAACTAGCCGTCTAGCCTTCACCAAGGTGCATTGGGTGTAAATTCTTGGATTGACTTAATTCTTAATATTGAAATTGACTTCAGCTTGAAGTATGTGGTTGAGTAAACTAAAATAAATTAATTGTACAGCAAAACTGACCCTAATTCTATTGGTCTCCAGCACCATTTTAATCAAAATGTCAGACAATATCAAGACAAACTATAAATGGCAGTTTAGTGTTTCCAGTTTTAACGTTCCCCTTTCAATGCAGGAATTTGGGAAAAGTGGAATCTCAACATTCCCTGTTGGAATGCAGGAATGTGTGAATAAAGTGCCTGAGTCCTTCCACCTCTTTTCCTTACAAACATTTCCAAAACTAAGAAATTGTAGAAAGGTCAATGTTGAAATGTGTATAATTGCAGGTTAATTATCCTGGTGTGATTGTCAACACCCACAAGGCTGTCAGTTTAGAAGTCAAACTTTATCGACAAAGACATCTGATCAAGAAGGCATGAAGAGTATGTATAAAGTATGTGAACACGTGTGTTTGTGTATAGGAATTTGCTGGTGAAAATATGTGTTTTTGCAGTGATATGTATGATCAGCATTTATGCTTTCTAGGAATGTTTGTGACTTTAGAAAATGTCAAAAGGACACTACCATCAAAGTGGGAAAAGTGCTATTAAAAAATTCCAAAATCAGCTAAATTATAACTCCCTCTTTCTCTGACTCATTCTCTTCTCCTCCTCCTTCTCTCTCTCTATCCTTCCATCTGTCAGTCAGCCTGTCTGTCGGTAGCAGGCGTTGTGGTAGGACGTGGCATTGAGGACATTGAACATGTCTTTCTTGACGAACGACAGGAAGTTACCCAGGGGGCATAACGGCTGTGCGGCGTTGCGGTCATGTGAGCGACAGAAGGTGGTATGGAAAGTCACATCCTCTCCGTTGTACAGAACCCTCACAAACATGTCTCCCCAATTACCACCCTTTAACCTCTCCCCTTTCAACCAAGCAGCCTTATTCTGGCCCTGGCCTTGCCCCTTATATTGTCCCTGCGTTGCGGGCGGACTCTTCCACAACTCAAACACAACCCTCGCCGCAAACCTCGGGAAGAGTGCATCCTCCAAGCCCAGGGCGCTTAGTAGTGGTGCGACAGTGACGTCATGAGCCGAGGACAGGGTGAACGCCTCCTCTCCTCCAGCGCGGGGTTTTCGTCCCCGAGCGTAGGCCTTGGCGACGCGCTCCATCCGATTGGCGGTGCGGTTGAGGTAGGGGTGCGTGGCGAGCACGGCGTAGCGGCGATACAGTCCCACCCTCCTCCTGTCCACCTCGTCCTCTAACTGCTGCCTCCGGATCACAGCGAACTGGGCCAGAGTCAAACAGCCCCCACTGCCGAGAGCACTCCCTGCTGACACACAGGGGAAGGACAGGCCGTGGCACAGGTGGCACAGCAGAGAGTCTATAGGGTTGGCAGCTCTGAGCTGGCGCGGGGGCAGACCTAGCGTACGGGCCATGTCTGCGTAGGTTCTCTCCAGTTCAGTGTCTGCCGCTCTGAGGCGGTACTGTCTCCTCTGCTCCTCCTCCAGATAGGGGTTCCTAGCAGGACAGTCGCAGGCTGAACCACAGAACAACGTGCTCCACTGGTGGTGGACTGTCAGAAGGCTCCAGTCAAAGTCTGGCAGGAACCCATACAGAAGAGCCATCCCGCTCTGGAGGGTGCGGCTCCTGCCCGTAGTCTCCACCCACACCTGCTTGGTCGACAAATTGGGCAGGAGGAGTTTGTGACGCTTGTAGGCTAGGCGAAGGAGCTGGCCATTGCGTAAGTGCTGCACCACACCTGAAGACGGAGAAGACAAAGATTGGTTGAACATTTCAGATCTAAACCCAGTCCATCTGGAATGTGACTGGTTGGTTCATTACGCATCTTTAATGTGATTGATTGGTTGGTTACCTGTCTGAGTGAGCTCACCCATCTCACAGGTGCTGTGGTTAGGGAGGCGGGGCAACGAGCTGAGAGTCCCCTCCCAGCGGCCACGCCCCCCCTGGGCCATGTGACCAATGAAAGAATTCAGCTGGGGGTGGGAGGGTTTCCTGGAAGGGGGAGAGAGAGGCAGGGTAAGGAGGGAGAATAGTTTCCAGCTGGAGAAAGTCAGACAGAGACAGTGGGTCGACTCTGCATGCTAGTGCCAACTCACACATGGACGCGCACACACACACAGACACATGCGCACGCACGCACAGAGACACGCTACATCTGCCCCCTAGGATCCTGCCTATATCCCATATGCTAGTGCAGAATAGATCCCCATAATTACACACTGATCAAAATAAAAACAGACCCAGATTGTAGACCTTTAGAAATAGTCTCTCTCTCTCTCTCTAAACCTCTCTTCTCTCTCTCTCCTCTCTGTTTCTCTCTCTCTCTGTTCTCTCTCTCTAAACCTCTTCTCTCTCTCTCTCTCTCTCTAAACCTCTCTTCTCTCTCTCTCCTCTCTGTTTCTCTCTCTCTCTGTTCTCTCTCTCTAAACCTCTTCTCTCTCTCTCTCTCAAGCACACACACATAATCCACACATGCCCCAGAGACAACACAGCCTGCTCAAACACACACTTCTGGTGCATCTATTGCAGCACCAGCAAAACTGAACTCCTCTCCGAGGGCCACATCTCAACCTCCCCAAGTTTCCCTCCCTCCATCCCTCACTCTCTCTATCTCTCTCTCTCTCTGTCTCACACTCTCGCTTTCTCTCTTCCCACTCTCTACGCTCGACTGTCTTGCCCTGCATCTCTCTGTTTCTCTCTCTCCTCCCTCTCTTTCAGTTCTGACTTGGCATGGAATGTCAGTGCGGAGAGCCAGATGGCATTGAATACTGGACCAGTCACATCAAACAGAGAGAGAGAGAGAGTGAGAGAGAGAGAAAGAGAGAGAGAGAGAGAGAGAAGAGAGAAAAAAACAGAGAGAGAGAAGAGGTTTAGAGAGAGTGAACAGAGAGAGAGAGAGAGAGAGAGGAGCACTGGGGGAAAGAGGAAGAGAGACAGAAAGGCAGAGTACAGACACAGACTCAGAATACCTGAGTGCTCATGTGGTTTGGGTTATGCCTTCTTATGACATGCCACACATTAGTGAAGATGTGTTATTACGTTGTAGGTTTGGCTTCATAGCAGAAATATTCACCAGTCCTCTCAGCTCTGTGAAGGCCAGGCCCAGTGACCACGGATGACTCAGATTACTGACTCTTCCTCTGCAAGACCCATCAGCTCAGAATGAAATGCCCATGTTGACTAAGATATCCCAAAAAGAGGAATGGGGAGGAATGTATCGGCCATATGTTCAGAATGACATGCCAAGATCCAAGGTTATGCAAGTCACCAGGGATCACTCTGTAGTGCCAATTAAAGTAGACAGAAGCCAAGTGCCCTCACACACACTCACACGTTTGACTGAGGCAAGAGCCACAGCAATGACTTCCCTTTCTATAAATAATATATTTTCAGAAACTCATGCTCATCATGCTATCTGCATGATGAGAGACAGAGCAGAGCAGTGGGATGACAGACAGGATGACAGGAGGATGAGAGACAAAGCAGAGCAGTGGGATGACAGACAGGATGACAGGTGGATGAGAGACAGAGCAGAGCAGTTGGAAGACAGGTGGATGAGAGGGGGAGGTGAACAGTGGGATGACAGACTGGATGATAGGTGGAGAGTGGGAGGTAAACAGTGGGATGACAGACAGGATGACAGGTGGATGAGAGGGGAGGTGAACAGTGGGATGACAGACAGGAAGACAGGTGGATGACAGGTGGATGAGAGGGAGAGCAGAGCAGTGAGATGCAGTGGGATGACAGACAGGAAGACTGGTGGATGACAGGTGGATGAGAGGGGGAGGTGAACAGTGGGATGACAGGCTGGATAACAGGTGAATCAGAGGGGGAGCAAAGCAGTGAGATGCAGTGGGATGACAGACAGGATGACAGGTGGATGAGAAGGGGAGGTGAACAGTGGGATGACAGACAGGATGACAGGTAGATGAGAGGGGGAGGTGAGAAGTGGGATGACAGACAGGATGACAGGTGGAGGAGAGGGTAGGTGAACAGTGGGATGACAGGCAGGAGTGAGTGTGTGTGTGTGTGTGTGTGTGTGTGTGTGTGTGTGTGTGTGTGTGTGTGTGTGTGTGTGTGTGTGTGTGTGTGTGTGTGTGTGTGTGTGTGTGTGCGTGCGTGCGTGTGCACCAGAGAGTAGCAGGAATAGGAAGCGGTAAACACACCCATCACAATAATGATGATAATGACAGTCTACCAGAGAGAGCGAAAGAGATGGAGGGAAAACAAGATGGAGAAAATGAGACGGATAAAAGTTCAAAGGAGAGACAGAATGATTGACTGTTAGACAGTCAACATAGTCACGCTTTGAAATAAGGAGAGAGTGTCTCAGTGTAGTCTGATCATTCCAATGCTCGTAGGTCTGAGACTCTGGCCCCAAGCAGACATGCACCTCCCTGACAGTCCAGATCATTACATAGCAGACACGTCTCATATCCAGTCCCAGAAGGAGCAGTCAGACTGAACATCTTGTAGCTCCAAATCCCACACTGCATAACCACAGCTAATCACTTCAACTAACAACAACAGCTCATATTCTCTTCTCACATTCCCCTCTTCTTCATAGCAATTATTGCTTAAGTTTTTCACCAATGTGGTAACTAGAAAATACTAGGGGGTAAGAGAGGGGAGATGGTTCATTTCACAAGACAAAGTGGTATCATTTTCTGATGCAGTCAAAATCACATTTTTGGGGGGGAATGAGCTGTTGACAAGAGAAACGTGATTATTATGGATAGTCCCTGCCAGCTAGAGAGAAGGAGAGAGGTGTGTCTGATTCACATGTCTATGTGTCATGTTTTTCTGCCCTGTATTCACAATGATCTAATGGAAACTGTGGAGCTGGAGGGAATACCTAATATTTACACTGGAGACTTAATTCAGGAGGCCATCTTTATTTAACAGAAGGCCTTATTAATGAATGAAAAATGAACAACAGGAGACTACAGACTATTTGTTGCATCATCATTCCCTGGGTTTGGTTGGATGTTCAGTCAGTGGGTGTTGCTCTCACCTCTTTGGGGACAGGGTGCAGTCGATGGCAGGCCGCTTGGTTTTGGGGATGGCGTAAAGGGGGTAACGGTCGCCATGGCGAATCATCACCTGGACAGACAGCAGCTTGTAGTCCACAGGGCTGTGTCCTGGGAGGGGAGAGAACCACGTATATTCATCAACACCACCATCATCATCATCATCACCATCACCGCCATCATCAACATCATCATCACCACCATCATCACCATCATCCTCATCACCACCATCATCACCATCAACATCACCGTTACCACCATCATCACCATCACCACCATCATCACCACCATCATCATCACCATCACCATCACCACAACCATCATCATCATCATCCTCACCATCATAGAAGAAGTAGTGCTGGTAGCTGTGGCTGTAAGCCTCATTTTGGTAGTGATAGATATGATTTATAAAAAAATACATTCTTGGCTTATTCTTGGTGTATTACACCAACATTATATCAGAGGACAGCTTTACAGATAACCTTGAAGTATGTGAAACAAGTGACTCCAACCCTTATTGATAAATCTGAAGGGTTGCCGTCATGAGTCTGTAAGAGAGTGCATGGTTTGAAGTTAGTAGTTGTCTATTGATTGACAGAAACAAACCGTTCCAGCAGTCGGATATTCTTCCATACCACAGTGGCCATGAATCATCTGACCTGTCATGACCCTTTATACTCTCTATCCTCGAACCATGACCCTTTATACTCTCTATCCTCGAACCATGGCCCTTTATCATCTCTATCCTCTAACCATGACCCTTTATCATCCCTATACTCTAACCATTACACTTTATTCTCTCTTTCCTCTTTCCTCTAACCATGACCCTTTATCATCTCTATCCTCTAACCAAGACACTTTATCCACCCTTTCCTCCAACCATGACCCTTTATCCTCTCTATCCTCGAACCATGACCCTTTATCATCTCTATCCTCTAACCATGACCCTTTATCATCTCTATCCTCTAACCAAGACACTTTATCCACCCTTTCCTCCAACCATGACCCTTTATCCTCTCTATCCTCGAACCATGACCCTTTATCCTCTCTATCCTCTAACCATGACCCTTTATCCTCTCTATCCTCGAACCATGACCCTTTATCATCTCTATCCTCGAACCATGACCCTTTATCATCTCTATCCTCTAACCATGACCCTTTATCATCTCTATCCTCTAACCAAGACACTTTATCCACCCTTTCCTCCAACCATGACCCTTTATCCTCTCTATCCTCGAACCATGACCCTTTATCCTCTCTATCCTCTAACCATGACACTTTATCCTCTCTATCCTCTAACCATAACACTTTATCCTCGCTATCCTCTAACCATGACACTTTATCCTCTCTATCCTCTAACCATGACACTTTATCCTCTCTATCCTCTAACCATGACCCTTTATCCTCTCTATCCTCTAACCATGACCCTTTATCCTATCTTTCCTCTAACCATGACCCTTTATCCTCTCTATCCTCTAACCATGACCCTTTATCCTCTCTATCCTCTAACCATGACCCTTTATCCTCTCTATCCTCTAACCATGACACTTTATCCTCTCTATCCTCTAACCATGACACTTTATCATCTCTATCCTCTAACCATGACACTTTATCCTCTCTATCCTCTAACCATCTGTTATGCGAGTGCAGCAAGGAGCCAAGGTAAGTTGCTAGCGAGCATTAAACTTATCTTATAAAAAACAATCAATCTTCACATAATCACTAGTTAACTACACATGGTTGATGATATTACTAGTTTATCTAGCTTGTCCTGCGTTCCATATAATTAATGCGGTGCCTGTTCATTTATCATTGAATCACAGCCTACTTCGCCAAATGGGTGATTTAACAAGCACATTCGCGAAAAAATAACTGTCATTGCACCAATGTGCACCTAACCATAAACATCAATGCCATTCTTAAAATCAATACACAAGTATATATTTTTAAACCTGCATATTTAGTTAATATTGCCTGCTAACATTAATTTATTTTAACTAGGGAAATTGTTTCACTTCTCTTGCGTTCTGTGGAACAGAATCAGGGTATATGCAGCAGTTTGGGCCGCCTGGCTCGTTGAGAACTGCGAAGACTATTTCTTCCTAACAAAGACAGCCAACTTTGCCAAACGGGGGATGATTTAACAAAACCGCATTTGCGAAAAAAAGCACAATCGTTGCATGAATGTACCTAACCATAAACATCAATGCCTTTCTTAAAATCAATACACAGAAGTATATATTTTCTTTTAATCTGCATATTTATTTAGTTAAAATAAATTAATGTTAGCAGGCCATATTAACTAGGGAAATTGTCAGGGTATATGCAACAGTTTGGGCCGCCTGGCTCGTTGCGAACTAATTTGCCAGAATTTTACATAATTATGACATAACATTGAAGGTTGTGCAATATAACAGCAATATTTAGACTTATGGATGCCACCCGTTAGATAAAATACGGAATGGTTCACTTTTATTTTAGACTAAATAGATGTTATTTATGTATTATATTAAGTTAAAATAAAAGTGTTCATTGTTTATTCAGTATGGTTGTAATTGTCATTATTACAAATATATAAAATCGTCCGATTAATCAGTATCTGCTTTTTTTGGTCCTCCAATAATCGGTATCGGTATCAGCGTTGAAAAATCATAATCGTCGACCTCTAGTACACACATCTAAGTGTTCCGTATTTCTAAGCCTTCCTTGTTACCTACTGACTGACTTCCTAAAGTTCTGTTATAAAACCTGAGCTTTGACCTATCTACACTGATTGGTTGAGGCAATGGCTAACACGTTAGCAGACTGTGTTTTGTGTGAGTGAGTGAGTGAGTGAGTGAGTGAGTGAGTGAGTGAGTGAGTGTGTGTGTGTGTGTGTGTCTCACCCTCCCAGGACTGTTCAGAGCGGTTGGGGGTGTTGCAGTAGCCATACGCCTCAGCGATGGGGTCTGGTTCAGGATCCTCTGTGTGGGGGACAGGGATCACTCTCTTCCTGCTTTTCCCTTGGCCCAGACCCTGGTGGGGCCGCTCCTCACCCATGGGCGTAGTGGGGATTAGGTGGACTGGAGAGAGATGAGTGTTGGGGGGGTATAAACATTCTCAAATTACTTTAACTTCTTATGGGCCAACATCCAATGAAATTGAAGAGCGCAAAATTCAAACTACAGAATTATAAATATTTAACTTTCATAAAATCACGAGTATAATACATCAAACTAAAGCTTAACTTCTTGTTAATCCAGCCTCTGTGTCAGATTTCAAAAAGGCTTTACGGCCAAAGCACACCATGCGATTATCTGAGGCCACGCCCGCATACAAAAGCATGAAAAACATGTTTCAACCAGGCAAGTGCGCCACGAAAGTCAGAAATAGCGATATAATAAATGCCTTACCTTTGATGATCTTCTTCTGTTGGCACTCCAAAAGGTCCCAGTTACATCACAAATGGTCCTTTTGTTCGATAATACCCTTCTTCATATTCATAAAACTCAGTTTAGCTGGCGCGCTTCAGTCAATAATCCACCCAGTTTCTCTCCATCAAAATGCATACAAAATGAATCCCAAATGTTACTAATAAACACTACAGCCAAAATGGAAACACTACAGCCTAATTGGGAACCACCTAGAAAAACTACCATTTCGGGCTAATTTTTCCAAAAACTAGCATGAAACTCTTTCTAAAGACAATTGACATCTAGAGGAAGTCCTAGGTGTCAGGATTTGGCCAGGGTTGTTCCGGGTTTTTGTCAGTAGATGTCCCCATTGTGCTTTTTGTCCCTGTGTTTTTCCCTTGATCCCCATTATTGTTTGCACCTGTGTCTTGTTTCCCCTAATTGTATTTAAACCCTTTGTTTCCCTCAGTTCTGTGCTCTGTGTTTGTATGTTAGCACCCTGCCCTAGTGTTCTGTGTGCTCTTGTCGATTCCGGGTGAAGTTCTTGTGGTATTCTGTTTTTTTGTTTTTGTTTATTTTTTGGTGAGTTTCTTTTGAGGTCTTTTTGTGTTTTTCCTACCACCTTTTGGATTTGCCATTTTTTGTATTTTAGGTTTTTTTCTTTATTAAATACACCGTCTTAAGTACTGCTGTGTCTGCCTCATCTTCTGGGTTCTGCTGACTATTCGTGGCTCAGTTGGTTAAGTGACTGTTTCTCACTCCGGAGACCCAGGTTCGAAACCGGGTCCTGACACTAGGAACTGCAATCTGGGAGGATTTCGCCTTATAATGAAAATGACAGCCATTGAAAACAGTGGTAGGCTGACTTTTTATTTTCTTGGGATGGTTCGTCCTCTGGGTTTCGCCTACCATATCAGTTCTGTTATACTCACAGACATAATTTTAACAGTTGTAGAAACTTTATATCCTAGTTGAGTAACAGGCTATTTACATTGAGTACGCTTTTCATCCAGACGTGAAAATACTGCCCCATACCCAAGAGAGGTTAATGGGTCAACTCCTCAATGTTTGACAGATTGTGAGGGAGAAAGAGACTGAATGAAATAGCAGAGAATGAAGGATGGAGTGACAGAAAGAGAGTGAGAGAGAAGTATAGCGAGAGAGAAGTATAGCGAGAGACACCACTGACATCCATTGCTCAAAGGACCCTCCTTTATTAAGGTATATAGTCAATTAACCTCCCCCTCAGCCCAGCCTCCCCTCAGCCCCCTGTCAGCCCATCATGTTCCCAGCCTCCTCCTCAGTCCAGCCTCAGTCCATCCTGTCTCCAGCCTCCTCCTCAGCCCAGCATCAGCCCATCATGTCTCCAGCTTCAGCCCAGTCTCCTCTTCAGTCCAGCCTCCCCTCAGCCCAGCCTCAGCACATCATGTCCCCAGCCTCCTCCTCAGCCCATCATGTTCCCAGCCTCCTCCTCAGTCCAGCCTCAGTCCATCATGTCTCCAGCCTCCTCCTCAGCCCAGCATCAGCCCATCATGTCTCCAGCTTCAGCCCAGTCTCCTCTTCAGTCCAGCCTCCCCTCAGCCCAGACTCAGCCCATCATGTCCCCAGCCTCCTCCTCAGCCAATCATGTCCCTAGCCTCACCTTCAGCCCAGCCTCAGCGCCGGCCCAGTCTCCCCCAGCTTTAGCCAAACCTCAGCCCAGCTCATCTACATGTGAACAGCAGTAGAACCCTGTACAGAACCCCTCACTAATAACCAAGGGTTGCCTTGACAACCATTGACCTGTGACCCCAAGGCCAGGCGGCCCAATGGGAGAGAGCGGTGTGGGAACCACTGCAGTCCCATTCAGAAACACAGGATCCTGGGAAGAAGTTGAAACGCAATGCCCTCCTGACAATACTCACTACATCGCACACACATAGACACACACACTTATCTCAGAAACCCTGGTTGTCCTGAAGCATGGTGGTGGAGTAGGTAAATATTACATATCTTTGCAAAGAGAGACAAAGCAAGACACTTTCTAACTATAAAAGGAGAGAGGCCCTTTCATTCCTATGACAACCTTTAAATCAACTAGCCTAAATAGAAGCCACACTATCTTAAAGTGAGGGCATCCATATTAACCCCAAACAGTACATCTCCCGAGTACAGTGGAAACAGGAAAGACATTTGAAGCTATAAAAACAGTGTAACCATGACAATGAAAAATAGACTTGTCGAATTGCACTACCGTTCAAAAGTTTGGGATCACTTAGAAATGTCCTTGTTTTTGAAAGAAAAGCAAATTTTCTGTCCATTAAAATAATATCAAATTGATCAGAAATACAGTGTAGACATTGTTAATGTTGTAAATGACTATTGTAGCTGGAAACGGCTGATTTTTTTAATGGAATATCTACATAGGTGTACAGAGGTCCATTATCAGCAACCATCACTCCTGTGTTCCAATTGCACATTGTGTTAGCTAATCCAAGTTTATCATTTTAAAAAGCTAATTGATCATTAGAAAACCCTTTTGCAATTATGTTAGTACAGCTGAAAACTTGTTCTGACAGACTCACCGGTCACTTAGCCTCAGTATAGACTCACTGTTCAGTTGCATCAGCATAGACTGTCAGTTAACATCAGTATTGACTCACTGATCAGTTAGCATCAGTATAGACAGTCAGTTAGCATCAGTATAGACTCACCGGTTAGTTAGCATCACTATAGACTGACTGATCAATTAGCATCAGTATAGACTGCCAGTTAACATCAGTATAGACTCACTGGTTAGACAGCATCAGTATAGACTCACTGGTCAGTTAGCAGCAGTATTGACGGTCAGTTAGCATCAGTATCAACTCATTGTTCAGTTAGCATCAGCATAGACAGTCAGTTAACATCAGTACCGACGCACTGGTCAGTTAGCATCAGCATAGATGGTCAGTTAACATCAGTATAGACTCAGTGGTCAGTTAGCATCAGTATAGACAGTCAGTTAGCATCAGTATAGACTCAGTGGTCAGTCAGCATCAGTATAGATGGTCAGTTAGCATCAGTATAGACTCACTGTTCAGTTAGCACCAGTATAGACGGTCAGTTATCATCAGTATAGACTCACTGGTCAGTCAGCATCAGTTTAGACTCACCAGTCAGTCAGCATCAGTATCTACTCACTGTTCAGTTAGCACCAGTATAGACGGTCAGTTAACATCAGTATAGACTCACTGGTCAGTCAGCATCAGTTTAGACTCACCAGTCAGTCAGCATCAGTATAGACTCACTGGTCAGTTAGCATCAGTATAGACAGTCAGTTAACATCAGTATAGACTCAGTGGTCAGTTAGCACCAGTATAGACAGTCAGTTTGCATCAGTATAGACTCACTGGTCAGTCAGCATCAGTTTAGACTCACCAGTCAGTTAGCATCAGTATAGACTCACTGTTCAGTTAGCATCAGCCTAGACGGTCAGTTAACATCAGTATAGACTCACTGATCAGTTAGCATCAGTATAGACAGTCAGTAAGCATCAGTATAGGCCCACTGGTCAGTCAGCATCAGTATAGATGGTCAGTTAGCATCACTATAGACTCATTGGTCAGTCAGCATCAGTATAGACTCACTGGTCAGTTAGCATCAGTATAGACTCACCGGTCAGTTAGCATCCGTATAGACTCACTATTCAGTTAGCATCAGCATAGACGGTCAGTTAACATCAGTATAGACTCACTGGTCAGTTAGCATCAGTATAGACAGTCAGTTAGCATCAGTATAGACTCACTGGTCAGTCAGCATCAGTATAGACTCACTGGTCAGTTAGTACCAGTATAGACGGTCAGTTAGCATCAGTATAGACTCACTGGTCAGTTATCATCAGTATAGACTCACTGGTCAGTTAGTACCAGTATAGACGGTCAGTTAGCATCATTATAGACTCACTGGTCAGTTATCATCAGTATAGACTCACCGGTCAGTCAGCATCAGCATAGACGGTAAGTTAATATCAGTATAGGCTCACTGGTCAGTGAGCACCGGTATAGATGGTCAGTTAGCATCAGTAACATTCTTTGTTTCACGGAAACATGGTTCACTCGAGACACGCTATCGGAGTCGGTACAGTCACCTGGTTTCTTCACGCATCGTGCCGACAGGAACAAGCATCTCTCTGGTAAGAAGAAGGGCGGGGGTGTATGCCTTATGATTAACAAGACGTGGTGTGATCATAGCAACATACAGGAACTCAAGTCCTTTTGGTCACCTGACTTAGAATTCCTCACAATCAAATGCCGACCGCATTATCTACCAAGAGAATTCTCTTCGATCATAATCAAAGTGGTGTATATTCCCCCCGCAAGCAGACACATCGACGGCCCTCAAAGAATTTCATTTGACTCTATGTAAACTGGAAACCACATATCCTGAGGCAGCATTTATTGTAGCTGGGGATTTTAACAAGGCTAATCTGAAAACAAGGCTCCCTAAATGTTATCAGCATGTCGATTGTGCGACCCGGGCTGGCAAAACCCTGGATCATTGTTATTCTAACTTCCGCGACGCATATAAGGCCCTCTCCCTCCCTCCTTTCGGAACAGCTGACCACGACTCCCAGCCTATAGACAGAAACTAAAACAGGAAGCAGCCGTGCTCAGGTCTGTTCAGCGCTGATCCGACCAATCGGATTCCACGCTTCAAGATTGCTTCGATCACGTGGACTGGGATATGTTCCGCATAACGTCAAACAACAATGAGTAAAACATGAGTAAAACATTTAAACGATGAATGCGCTGATTCGGTGAGTGAGTTTATTAGCAAGTGCATCGGTGACGTTGTACCCACAGCGTCTATTAAAACATTCCCAAACCAGAAACCGTGGATTGATGGCAGCATTTACGCAAAACTGAAAGCGCGAACCACTGCTTTTAACCAGGGGAAGGTGACCGGAAACATGACCGAATACAAACAGTGTAGCTATTCCCTCCGCAAGGCAATCAAACAAGCTAAGCATCAGTATAGAGACAAAGTAGAGTCGCAATTCAACGGCTCAGACACGACAGGTATGTGGCAGGGTCTACAGTCAATCACAGACTACAAAAGAAAAACCGGCCCCGTCGAGGACCACGATGTCTTGCTCCCAGACAGACTAAACAACTTCTTTGCTCGCGTTGAGGACAATACAGTGCCACTGACACGGCTCGCTACCAAAATTTGCGGGCTCTCCTTCACTGCAGCCAACATGAGTAAAACATTTAAACGTGTTAACCCTCGCAAGGCTGCAGGCCCAGATGGCATTCCCAGTCGCGTCCTCAGAGCATGCGCAGACCAGCTGGCTGGTGTGTTTACGGACATATTCAATCAATCCTTATCCCAGTCTGCTGTCCCCACATGCTTCAAGAGGGCCACCATTGTTCTTGTTCCCAAGAAAGCTAAGGTAACTGAGCTAAATTACTACCGCCCCGTAGCACTCACCTTCGTCATCATGAAGTGCTTTGAGAGACTAGTCAAGGACCATATCACCTGCACCCTACCTGACACCCTAGACCCACTCCAATTTGCTTACCGCCCCAATAGGTCCACAGACGACGCAATCGCAATCACACTGCACACTGCCCTAACACATCTGGAGAAGATGAATATCTATTAAAGAATGTTGTTCATCGACTACAGTTTAGCATTTAACACCATAGTACCCTCCAAACTTGTCATTCAGCTCGAGACCCTGGGTCTCGACCCCGCTCTGTGCAACTGGGTCCTGGACTTCCTGACAGGATGCCCCCAGGTGGTGAGGGTAGGTAACAACATCTCCACCCTGCTGATCCTCAACACTGGTGCCCCACAGAAGTGCGTTCTCAGCCCTCTCCTGTACTCCCTGTTCACCCATGACTGCGTGGCCATGCAGGCCTCCAACTCAATCAATCAAGTTTGCAGATGACACTACAGTGGTAGGCTTGATTACCAACAACGACGAGATGGCCTACAGGGAGGAGGTGAGGGCCCTTGTAATGTGGTGCCAGGAAAATAACCTCACGGGAACCGAGAGACTGAAAAACAGCTTCTATCTCAAGGCCATCAGACTGTTGAACAGCCATCACTAGCATTGAGTGGCTGCTGCCAACATACTGACTCAACTCTAGACACTTTTATAATGGAAAAATGCATGTAATAAATGTATCACTAGCCACTTTAAACAATGCCACTTTATATAATGTTTACATACCCTACATTATTCATCTCATATGTATATACTGTACTCTATTCCATCTACTGCAGCTTGCCTTTGCCGTTCGGCCATCACTCATTCATATATTTTTATGTACATATTCTTATTCATTCCTTTACACTTGTGTGTATAAGGTAGCTGTTGTGAAATTATTAGGTTAGATTACTTGTTAGATATTATTGCATGGTTAGAACTAGAAGCACAAGCATTTCGCTACACTCGCATTGACATCTGGTAACTATGTGTATGTGACAGAAAACATTTTATTTTATTTGTATAGACTCACCGGTCAGTTAGCATCAGTATAGACTCACCGGTCAGTTAGCATCAGTGTAGACTCACTGATCAGTTAGCATCAGTATTGTAATGAAACAGCAAGGAGCAGGTCTCGAACCCTCGACCCCGAGGTCCGGCGCGCTATGGACTGTGAAGTAAAAGCATGCTTGGGTGGCAGAGTCGATTTCCGCGCTTATAAACCCAGGGTCATTACAGTATAGACAGTCAGTCAACATCAGTATAGACTCACTAATTAGTTAGCATCAGTATAGACAGTCAGTTAGCATCAGTATAGACTCACCGGTCAGTTAGCATTAGTATAAACTCACTGATCGGTCAGCATCAGTATAGATTCACCACTCAGTTATTATCAGTATAGACTCACCAGTCAGTTAGTATCAGTATAGACTCACCAGTCAGTTAGTATCAGTATAAACTCACCAGTCAGTTAGTATCAGTATAGACTCACCAGTCAGTTAGTATCAGTATAGACTCACCAGTCAGTTAGTATCAGTATCAGTATAGACTCTCCAGTCAGTTAGTATCAGTATAGACTCACCAGTCAGTTAGTATCAGTATCAGTATAGACTCTCCAGTCAGTTAGCATCAGTATAGACTCACCAGTCAGTTAGTATCAGTATAGACTCACCAGTCAGTTAGTATCAGTATAGACTCACCAGTCAGTTAGTATCAGTATCAGTATAGACTCTCCAGTCAGTTAGCATCAGTATAGACTCACCAGTCAGTTAGTATCAGTATCAGTATAGACTCTCCAGTCAGTTAGTATCAGTATAGACTCACCAGTCAGTTAGTATCAGTATAGACTCACCAGTCAGTTAGTATCAGTATAGACTCACCAGTCAGTTAGTATCAGTATAGACTCACCAGTCAGTTAGTATCAGTATCAGTATAGACTCTCCAGTCAGTTAGCATCAGTATAGACTCACCAGTCAGTTAGTATCAGTATAGACTCACCAGTCAGTTAGTATCAGTATAGACTCTCCAGTCAGTTAGCATCAGTATAAACTCACCAGTCAGTATCAGTATAGACTCACTGATCGGTCAGCATCAGTATAGGTTCACCGGTCAGTTAGTATCAGTATAGACTCACCAGTCAGTTATTATCAGTATAGACTCACCAGTCAGTTACTATCAGTATAGACTCACCAGTCAGTTATTATTAGTATAGACTCACCAGTCAGTTAGTATCAGTATAGACTCACCAGTCAGTTATTATCAGTATAGACTCACCAGTCAGTTAGTATCAGTATAGACTCACCAGTCAGTTAGTATCAGTATAAACTCACCAGTCAGTTACTATCAGTATAGACTCACCAGTCAGTTATTATTAGTATAGACTCACCAGTCAGTTAGTATCAGTATAGACTCACCAGTCAGTTAGTATCAGTATAAACTCACCAGTCAGTTATTATCAGTATAGACTCACCAGTCAGTTAGTATCAGTATAGACTCACCAGTCAGTTAGTATCAGTATAGACTCACCAGTCAGTTAGTATCAGTATAGACTCACTGGTGACGAGGGAAAGGAGGAGGAAGTGTATTCTGAGATCTGCTCACTGGGTAGAGGGGAAGACACACACTGGAACCCATTCACTGAACTGGTCCCCTCTCCCCGCACACACACACTCACCGACAAACACACACGCCTGCGCACTCTGCAGACCCATGGCCCCATTACAGGCCTGCTCACTGCCCTGGTCTGCCACAGTCGCTCATACAAAGGGCCTTTTGTAACGGACTGCCCACACTATGTAAGAGCACACATACTGAAGAAACACGCAAGCCACACAAGCCCAGGGCATCAACACCAACTCACACACCTGCAAACACACAGAGTTGTGTACAAGCTTGGAGCATGAACACACACACAAACACATACACACTGGGTACCAAAGCAACACACATGCAAGCCTACAGTACGTACACAACATCAGGGGGCCAGGTCTAAGTAACAACTAGCTTGCCTTAAGAAACGTACAGCAGGGCCAGTAATTAGGGGAAGAGCAGGTAGTTCTGACTGTATGCATTGGCTGAGAGTTGAAACAGGTGAGCCTATGACACTGATGAGAGCTTCCTTCCAGCCTTACACCTCAGTGTTTTACACTGCCTGCACTGTGGTAAAGAGTCAGCTTCTACAGTAAACCTTAAACACACAGGATGGACAGTGAATGACCTTCCTCCTTCTCTTCCTCCATCTCTCCCACCAGAGAAATAAAAAAGGGCCATTTCCAAATGGTGATGGATAGAGAGGGAGGGAGAGGAATAGGGAGAAAGGTATCTAGAATAAACATAATGTGTGGCCTTGGCAGTCAAAACCATCCATCCTGGAAAAGAGTAGCATCCTAATGCTCAACCCACACATTTAATTAAGCCCCAGTGTTAGCATCCTAATGCTCAACCCAGTCACATTTAATTAAGCCCCAAACTGCAATTCCTCTCAGCCTACTGGACTTGGACTGTCTGCATTTCAAATTAACCTTATAAAACATACTTTTATAATACCACTGCCACGACGAACAAAACACACCACTGCCATGACGAACAAAACACACCACTGCCACGACGAACAACCACACACCACTGCCACGATTCCACGGGGGTGACCAGGTATCATTTACTGCCAAGAACAACCACACACCACTACCAGGACTGCCACGACGTGACCAGGACAACAAAACACACACTGCCACAACGAACAACCACACACCACTGACAGTGCCACGATGACCAGGACGAACAAAACACACCACTCCACGTATCCAGGACAACAACCACACACCACTGACCAGGACGAACAAAACACACCACTGCTGCCAGTGTGCCAGGTGTTGCCACGAGTGACCAGGACGAACAAAACACACCACTGCCACGACGAACAAAACACACTACTGCCACAACGAACAACCACACACCACTGACCAGGACGAACAAAACACACCACTGCCAGCCTACTGACCAGACAAAACACACCACTTGGACTGACCAGGATCAACCACACACCACTGACCAGGACGAACAAAACACACCACTTTCAAATTAAAACACACCACTTATAAAAACAACCACACACCACTACTTTTATAATACCAACTGACCAGGACGAACAAAACACACCACTGCCACACACCACTGACCAGGACGAACAAAACACACTGCACTGCCACGACGACAACAACCACACACCACTGACCAGGACGAACAAAACACACCACTGCCACGACGAACAACCACACACCACTGACCAGGACGAACAAAACACACCACTGCCACGAACAACCACACACCACTGACCAGGACGAACAAAACACACCACTGCCACGACGAACAAACACACACCACTGCCACGACGAACACCACTGACCAGGACACAAAACACACCACTGCCACGACGAACAACCACACACCACTGCCACGACGAACAAAACACACCACTGCCACGACGAACAACCACACACCACTGACCAGGACGAACAAAACACACCACTGCCACAACAAAACACACCACTGACCAGGACGAACAAAACACACCACTGCCACGACGAACACCACACACCACTGCCACGACGAACAACCACACACCACTGCCACGACGAACAACACACCACTGCCACGACGAACAACCACACACCACTGCCACGACGAACACCACACACCACTGCCACGACGAACACCACACACCACTGCCACGACGAACTCCACACCCTACTGCCACGACGAACACCACACACCACTGCCACACGAACACCACCACTGCCACGGAACCACGCCACGAACACCCACACTGCCACTGCCACTGCCACGAACAAAACACACACTGCCACACACCACACACCACTGCCACTGCCACGACGAACACCACACCACACCGCACACACACCACTGCCACGACGAACACCACACACCACTGCCACGACCACACCACTGCACACAACACCACACACCACTGCCACGACCACACACCACTGCCACGACAACCACACACCACTGCCACGACCACTGCCACATCACCACACCACTGCCACACCACACACTACTGCCACGGAACACCACACACCACTGCCATCACCACACACACTGCCACGACCAACACACCACGACCAATACCACACTCACACCACACACACTGCCACGACCAACACCACACACCACTGCCATACCACTGCCACGACCAATACCACACACCACTGCCATGACTAATAACATACACTACTGCCACAACCAATACCACACACTACTGCCACAACCAATACCACACACTACTGCCATGACAAATATCACACACCACTGCCACGACAAATACCACATACTTTCCTATATTCCTGTATCTATACTTTCCTATATTCCTGTATATATACTTTCCTATATCTACTGCCATGTTATCGTGAACACCACAAACTACTTCCATGACTTTATATCCTCTTCACACCTCCTGCCACGACCAATATCACACACCACTGCCACGACCAATATCCTACCTTTCCTACTGCCACAACCAATACCACACACTATACTTCCACACCACTGCCACGACAAATGTATCTATACTTTCCTATATTCCTGTATCTATACTTTCCTATATTCCTGTATCTATACTTTCCTATATTCCTGTATCTATACTTTCCTATATTCCTGTATATATACTTTCCTATATTCCTGTATCTATACTTTCCTATATTCCTGTATATATACTTTCCTATATTCCTGTATCTATACTTTCCTATATTCCTGTATATATACTTTCCTATATCACTGCTGATGTTATCGTGTCCCCCTCTCTTCATGACTTTATCTCCTCTTCAATTCCCTCTCCTGTCGTCTCTCCTTTCCTCTCTTCTATCTCTCTCCAGCTGTTTTTGTTCCCCTCCTTCTCCATTCTCTGTTCCACTATGCATCACACCTCTCTTCCTGTGGGACTCCCGGCCGCTTGTCAAACAGTTGTCATGGTGACCCCAGTCCAGGCAGTGTCAGAGTCACGGCAAACCATCTGTCATCTCCTGTCTGGATCACACACCATTTTTTTTTACCTTTATTTTACTAGGCAAGTCAGTTAAGAACAAATTCTTATTTTCAATGACGGCCTAGGAACAGTGGGTTAACTGCCTGTTCAGGGGCAGAACGACAGATTTGTACCATAGCTCGGGGATTTGAACTTGCAACCTTTCGGTTACTAGTCCAATGCTCTAACCACTAGGCTACCCTGCCGCCCCACCATAATCAGGTTTCAGAAAACAAATTGAAAGCCATGCTTCAATACACTGGCTTGTTTCCCCAATGTTCAAATAAAGAAAAGAAAATAAATATGGAGGGAGTGAGTGAGTCAGGGAAGGCAGGAGGAAAAGGAAAAGTGAGAGAAGAAGCATAAGAAAGAACAGACCAAAACAGAAAGATAAGAGTCAGAGACTAAAATAGAATAAGAGAGAGATGAGAGGGAGGGAAAGTGGAGGAGAAAGAGGGATGACAATCAATGAAACATGAAGTGCTGGTGTCCCACTGGACCTTTCCCTGGCTCCTTGGCTGTACTAGAGGATAATGACCTGCAGGCTGATGAATAAGTTATGACAGCCTCTCTCCAACACAGACAACCTACAGATCACATGACAGGGAAGGAGAGGACGCGAACACAGATCATACTTTGATTTCGTAAATATCATGTTCTCCTCAAGTGATTGACAACTACATCAAGAGTCAAGACACATGCTCAATGACAAAGTAAGGGACCCGTACGAGCCTAGCATATGCATGTGTGACATGAACACACACACACACACACACACATGCGTACACACACTATGGTAACAATTACAGTGGGATTTTTGCTAAAGGAGAAGATTGGAGGGCAGGAGCGGAGAATGGTTTTGAGTAGTGGCATTAAAGTTACTTCAGCCTATAATCCCCCTCAGACAGACACATCTGCCTTTGAGGGAGAGAGAGATGGCAGCAGGGTCCCAGAGTTCACACATTCTCAATGCAGTTAAGACACAAACTCACAGTCACAGAATTCCAATCTCTTCTGGTGTCTGTAAAGACTTGAGGGAAGAGAGCAGGGTACAGAGTGAGAGAGAGAGGTATGCACTGCACAGCATATTTCACATATACAGTGGGGCAACAAAGTATTTAGTCAGCCACCAATTGTGCAAGTTCTCCCACTTCAAAATATGAGAGAGGCCTGTAATTTTCATCATAGGAACACTTCAACTATGACAGACGAAATGAGAAAAAAAATACAGAAAATCACATTGTAGGATTTTTAATGAATTTATTTGGAAATTATGGTGGACAATAAGTATTTGGTCAATAACAAAAGTTTATCTCAATACTTTGTTATTGAGCAGTGATGTTTTGGGGCTGTTGCTGGGCAACACGGACTTTCAACTCCCTCCAAAGATTTTCTATGGGGTTGAGATCTGGAGACTGGCTAGGCCACTCCAGGACCTTGAAATGCTTCTTACGAAGCCACTCCTTCGTTGCCCGGGCGGTGTGTTTGGGATCATTGTCATGCTGACAGACCCAGCCACCTTTCATCTTCAATGCCCTTGCTGATGGAAGGAGGTTTTCACTCAAAATCTCACGATACATGGCCCCATTCATTCTTTCCTTTACACGGATCAGTCGTCCTGGTCCCTTTGCAGAAAAACAGCCCCAAAGCATGTTTCCACCCCCATGCTTCACAGTAGGTATGGTGTTCTTTGGATGCAACTCAGCATTCTTTGTCCTCCAAACACGACGAGTTGTGTTTTTACCAAAATATAATATAGTTATATAAATAGTTATATTTTGGTTTCATCTGACCATATGACATTCTCCCAATCTTCTTCTGGATCATCCAAATGCTCTCTAGCAAACTTCAGACGGGCCTGGACATGTACTGGCTTAAGCAGGGGGACACGTCTGGCACTGCAGGATTTGAGTCCCTGGCGGCATAGTGTGTTACTGATGGTAGGCTTTGTTACTTTGGTCCCAGCTCTCTGCAGGTCATTCACTAGATCCCCCCCGTGTGGTTCTGGGATTTTTGCTCACCGTTCTTCTAATCATTTTGACCCCAAGGGGTGAGATCTTGCGTGGAGCCCCAGATCGAGGGAGATTATCAGTGGTCTTGTATGTCTTCCATTTCCTAATAATTGCTCCCACAGTTGATTTCTTCAAACCAAGCTGCTTACCTATTGCAGATTCAGTCTTCCCAGCCTGGTGCAGGTCTACAATTTTGTTTCTGGTGTCCTTTGACAGCTCTTTGGTCTTGGCCATAGTGGAGTTTGGAGTGTGACTGTTTGAGGTTGTGGACAGGTGTCTTTTATACTGATAACAAGTTCAAACAGGTGCCATTAATACAGGTAACGAGTGGAGGACAGAGGAGCCTCTTAAAGAAGAAGTTACAGGTCTGTGAGAGCCAGAAATCTTGCTTGTTTGTAGGTGACCAAATACTTATTTTCCACCATAATTTGCAAATAAATTCATAAAAAATCCTACAATGTGATTTTCTGGATGTTTTTTTCTCATTTTGTCTGTCATAGTTGAAGTGTACCTATGATGAAAATTACAGGCCTCTCTCATCTTTTTAAGTGGGAGAACTTGCACAATTGGGGGCTGACTAAATACTGTTTTGCCCCACTGTATGTTATAATATGAGTTTACATATTGAACCTGTGTAGCTGTACTGTACTATATGGCCACAGTTCAAAAAGTAATACAGGGGAAGGAGCCTAAAAGAGGCGTTGCGACGGAGCCGGGGCAATTTTCTGGCAAATGCACAGCCCAAAACGCTATATCTGCAGCACTGGGTTGCACAGTAATCCGGTGTGTGTGTGTGTGTGTGTGTGTGTGTGTGTGTGTGTGTGTGTGTGTGTGTGTGTGTGTGTGTGTGTGTGTGTGTGTGTGTGTGTGTGTGTGTGTGTGTGTGTGTGTGTGTGTGTGTGTGTGTGTGTGTGTGGTGTGTGTGAGGGAGAGCAAGATGGATATTGAGTCCGTATTTGATCTGATAATACATGTTTGTCCAGACAAGAACTAATCCTAGTGAAAAACACTTCATCACAGTCTGACATGGGTTTCAGGAACCCAGAATAATCAACATAATCTGGGACTAGGATTTTTCCGCCAAATATGGATGTTACTTTTGCAGCTCAATAATATCCTCCAGTCTCGCCTCCATTTGAATGATAGTCTTTTCACATAACAGCTAAAGAACTATTCTTCCCATCCACCGACAGTAAGAGTCTTCTGTATCTAATCGACAGGGCCGGTTTCCTTGTATTTACTGGCATCGAGGACACTATGTCTGGACTATGCACAGGGGAGATGGTGTACAATGACCTAATGGTGGCGGAGGCCATTTTCTACCGGCAGCGCCTGCCATTCCACAGCAGACACGTCATTGGAAGAACACTTAAGAGTATCTCGGGGTATCATAGTGGATAGGTCTCGTCTACATAGAGAATGTCTCTAGAGGACCTGTCTTTTTCCATGTCACTGGGTCCCTTGGAGAACAAAAAACAAGTGGCCAGATGTAATACACACACACCACGTGATCATACACAAACACACCTGGATATACACAGCAAGCGCTCGTACACAAATTACAACCACAAATAATGGCAGAGGTAGAGACAGTACACAAACTTACAGAATTGGAGGCTGAGGCTCACGATGGCCAGCACTGCCCCCACCACCACCAGGAGGATGAAGAGGTTTCTAGCCAGCATCCTGACCTGTGATTGGTCAGTCTCCCTGTCAGTCAGCCACCCACACCTTGCCCCATTCCTGCTGTCTAAATAGACACAACAAAGACAAGCAACATTATGAAACAAACATGTCTATAACAGGCCTTTAAACCAAAAACGTTTCTGCACACAATGGAAAACACCATTTGTACCATTTTCCCCTATACATCCTGCCTTCTATGAAGAAACCCATGAGAGAGCATGGATCTAGGATCTAGGAACCATCAGTGAGGGAAAGGAAGAAAGAAAATGTTGTTTTTTAAACTACCATTTAGGTCAGTTATACACAACGCAACCCTGCTATTAGACAGACTAAAAATAAGAGCATGGCTAGATGAGGTAAAAGGGTGCCTCAATCAGAATCCTCAATCACCTCCCCTCAGAAATTGCCGACATGACTGAGATGTTCTCTCAAGTCATGTTCATTATAAGGTTTATATTTGGACTTAGAGAGTTCAAAACGTGATAAACTAAACTGTCTCCAAAATCTTTTTGCTTTTCAATGTATAAATGTTTATATGTAACCAGCCTGTATGCACAGTATCTTAACGTGGTGAAACTCTTCTGTAGAAGTCCTGTCGTGCTTACTGCTACATTGTAGTAGGCTACTAGCGAGGAGATACTATTTCATGATGATTGTAGTAGGCTACTAGCGAGGAGATACTATTTCATGATGATTGTAGTAGGCTACTAGCGAGGAGATACTATTTCATGATGATTGTAGTAGGCTACTAGCGAGGAGATACTATTTCATGATGATTGTAGTAGGCTACTAGCGAGGAGATACTATTTCATGATGATTGTAGTAGGCTACTAGCGAGGAGATACTATTTCGTGATGATTGTAGTAGGCTACTAGCGAGGAGATACTATTTCATGATGGTTGCACTAATTAAAACAATGTTGACGCATTGTGACAGTTTGTCTGTTCGCCTCGACTACAATGCAATGCTGACCAGCTGCAAGGGAAGGAATTATTTGGTAGCTAGCGAACTGGCTAACTGTAGCTAGATCATCTTGTTACAGCTAACACATCCGTACTACCGGTATAACAGTTACAGTTACAGCTTGTAAAGATAAATATGCGGTAATAAACTTGTATTTTGTTCGCGGAATATACTTTAATAACGTTGTTATTACAAAACGCTAAGCCTTTTTTTTTACAATGTACCTATTCAACACAGAGTCGTGGGAACACGTTAAGTAGCTAAACTGACTAACTAACATATTGCTTGCTGGTCGTTTATCTCGGATCATCTTACCCGGTAGTCTCAATCAGAAGTTGAATCCACCCGGCGCCGTGCTGGCTTGTACTCTTCTAGACTCCCTAGCGATGTGCTGTCGTGCTGGCTGTCCTGTGTCCTGCCGGGGGACTCCACCGTGCTGCCCTAGCCTCCTACTGTAGGTTCAGATGCAACTGAAATGTAATCCTACTGTAGGTTCAGATGCAACTGAAATGTAATGGCTCGCTGCGCGGTCTCCCGGAAAACCTTCGCTATGCATTCGATTGCATCCCTCTTCTTTTGTCTTGCATCTCCACAATTCCGGTGTGAGACGTGGAGGACCGCCGGGTTAACCTGCCATCAACATTATTCTATGGCGATCAACCGATATGACGTTGTGATTTAAAAAAAAAAGTTATACAATTGCATCACAATAGGAATCATTTTGCAGAGAAACAGCTTGATCGTTCATGTTCATGCCACATGCATCTACTTATACTAGTCCTAAAAATAAGTCAATGATTTTGTGATGATGATGTAGAAGAGGTGATCCCCCCTGGCTGATGAAGGAAGGAGGGAAGTGAAGACAGATGAGAGGGGGAGAAGAAAAGCAGCAAGAACCTCAAGGGAAGAAGAGAATGCTGGGAAGTTGTTAGAAATGAACACACACAAACTCACACACATACTAACAGAGAGAAAGACAACAACCCATATTTATGTTGAATTATTTTCCATGTTGTACTTTAACTGTTGGCACATCGTTATAACATTTACATTTACATTTAAGTCATTTAGCAGACGCTCTTATCCAGAGCGACTTACAAATTGGTGAATTCACCTTCTGACATCCAGTGGAACAGCCACTTTACAATAGTGCATCTAAGTCATTAAGGGGGGGGGGGGTGAGAAGGATTACTTATCCTATCCTAGGTATTCCTTGAAGAGGTGGGGTTTCAGGTGTCTCCGGAAGGTGGTGATTGACTCCGCTGTCCTGGCGTCGTGAGGGAGTTTGTTCCACCATTGGGGGGCCAGAGCAGCGAACAGTTTTGACTGGGCTGAGCGGGAACTGTACTTCCTCAATGGTAGGGAGGCGAGCAGGCCAGAGGTGGATGAACGCAGTGCCCTTGCTTGGGTGTAGGGCCTGATCAGAGCCTGGAGGTACTGCGGTGCCGTTCCCCTCACAGCTCCGTAGCCATACATTTGAAATGTCTCTATTCCTCTGAAAGTTTGTGAGTGTGTAATGTTTATTTTACTTGTATTTATTATCTATATCACTTACTTTGGCATTGTTAACATATGTCTCCTAAGCCAATAAATGCCTTTGAATTGAGAGAGGCTTGTTCACCTAGCCATCAAACTATCTGCACTGACTCTATGCACACTCACAAGACGATATATACACACACACAAACACACACTACACTGACACTCTCACACAACATCCACACCCATTCACATACACTAAATATGCACACACATACACACACGTGCATACCAGCACACGCACACACATATACTTTTACACTCATAATATTCTGCTGTTGCTCTGTTCTTTATTTTACTCGTATTATCTATCCTGATGCCTAGTCACGTAACCCTGCTTTCATGTACATATCTACCTCAAATATCTCATACCCAAGCACATTGATCTGGTAATGGTCTTCCCTGTATATAGTTCCATTCTTTTGTAAATTATTCCACACAAATTCACATACACTACATCGTTTCTTTATAACCTGCATCATTGGGAAGGGCTCGTCAGCAAGCGTTTCATGGTTAAGTATCCGATGCATTTGGGGCACGTGACAAATACGATTTGATTTTGAATATCCTCCTGACAATACTGACACCGTGTGGACAAAGTTGACAACATGTTATTGAGATAAAAGCACATTTTAGCCTGGGCAGCACCATTGAGGACTTTCACCATTTCCACAACTGGACTTACTAATAGTTAAGGAAGGACCACATAATTCCATCCAGCTCATAAGGAGGGATCAGCCAATGAATTAAACTCACAAGTAAACATTCCATAACTGCAGGTGGCAGTAAATCGCCAAGCTTGGCTTCCTACCTGTTCCAACAACACACTCCAGGTGGCAGTATGAACGACTTTCAGTTTGTTTACCAACTCATAGAAGTAGTAGAAGAAGAACAATTACTACTTCAAAATGGAGATGACCTCAATGGTGCTGCCTATGCGCTCACAGTCTCCATAATGGGACAGCTACAAAGAAGAGTCCTCTATCATTCTCTATGTGTGTGACACCTGCTAAAACTGTTAATGCAATGTCACTCCCAATAGTAGTGGACAGTGACTGGACCTTGCCTTGGTGAATGCAGGGACATTTTACTATCCTGCAACCTTGACCCTTCAGATGATTAATCACATACCAGTAGACATAACATATCACCGTCAGACAAAATTATGTAGAAGCATTTTGTTTGTATCTTTATAACAGAGGAGGCTGGTGGGAGGAGCTATTGGAGGATGGGCTCATTGCAATGCCTGGAATAGAACAAATGGAATGGTATCAAACACATCAAACATATGGAAACCACGTATTTGACTCCATCCTCCCCTCAGAAGCCTCCACTGCTGCAGCCCCCTATATGTCTTTTGGTGTGTTTTCACAGACTATCTGTTTGTGGATATTATTTATTTATTTATCCAGGTTAGTCTCATTGAGATAACATTTATTTTCAAGAGACCTGGTCCAACCAAGACAGCAGCAGGTTTGATATATAATTATACTGTTTTCTAGTACATTCTACTATAGTTATAGTTATTGTAACAGCTGACCATTAGAATTAAACGGTTGGTTAGAAGCACATCATTGTCAAATCAACTTTTCAAAAAAAAGATAAGGGGTGGATAGATGATGTAGGCTAACTTTTAGAGCGCATCAACATACTAAAGTAGTATGTTGTCCGTGACTAGCCTCGTATGAACCATCGTGATCTTGCGAGCTTACATTCTGTTCATGAGATCAGGATGGTTCGTTTGAGGTCCGTGACGGCACTGATATGACAAAAAAGGACAGGTGAAAAAACGTTAGTTCACTTGTTCTGTTCTTTCTCTTCAGGGGAGGTGAAGGATAGGAAACAATGAAACAAAGGGATTGAAGATAAGATTCCTTCTGAAGTCATTTGAATGAGAACTGCTTTGACAGAACGCACCCTTGTGGACACGTGAACTTTGACAGCACTGATTAACTTGTGCTTACCAGGACAACTTTCCAAAAAGCATTCCAATGGCTAGTTCCCAGAGTTTTCAATCATTTGCTATTCTCATACAAATGTGGATCAAACAGGGGCGATTACAATGATCTTCTAAGTTCTGGTTTTCAAAGTATCTGTGTCCTTCACAAAGGAAGAAGGCCCACTCTGGAGTAAGGAATTTCCTATGAGGATGGATGGAGCATAGAAATAGAATAATTAGAATACAGTTCAAGTAATGAGGGAGGCAGGGAGAGAGAGAGAATGTGCCTAATCTTGAAAATCTAGCAAAGTGGGGTTGAGGGTATAATTTGAGGACACTGAGAAAGATCCACAGTGCCAGACTTCTGTATCACCATCTGTACCATGCATACCACCAAATTACAACGGTCTACTCATGTCATGTGGTTGAATTGTTACTATGGCCACAGTCTACACTCTCTCTCACACACACATGTACAGTAGTTCTTAATGACACCTTTATCCATCACAGTAACATTTACTTCATACTTAAAAACCTTATCTCTTGTACTGAGGCCACTGAGTCTCTACTGGTCATACCATTTCACAATGATGTAGCTTCACATGGAAGCTTCTTGAAAATTACAACAAAAATGTTTGATAACACTAGGCCTGTTTCACTGAAACCACTTCTGATAACACTAGGCCTGTTTAACTGAACCACTTCTGGTAACAGTAGACCTGTTTCACTGAACCACTTCATGCATATCATGTTGATCATTTCTTGCTGGTTATAGTATGCATATTGTTTATTTATTTCCTGCTGTTGTTTTAAATTGTTTTTATTGTGTGATCTTGAGTGTACAGCCCATCCATTTAACCTGTTGGATCCTAACTAAGAAGCATCCCTGCAGTCCCGTGGCTCTCAGATGGCCCCGAGTGAGCCCCTTCCTGTGTCCTGGGGCCAGGGTACAGAGTGCAGCAAGCAGGTCTCTGATTATTGATGATTAAATCAGGCATTGGTTCAGTGGAGGCTCCAAGGCTGTCCTGGGCTGCCTGGCTGGCCGGTCTGTCTGTCTGTCTCACATTCCTAGGTCTATTCCCGCAGTAATATCTGAAGGTATGGCAGTAATATGAGCCAGGCTGCCTACTAAACGTGCCTCCACTTAGAGAGGCCTCTTCCACAGGACCATACGGCAATGAGAGTCATGGGATGGGGAGGGTGTGTGTGATTGGAAGTAGTGTGTGTGTGTGTGTGTTTCTTATATAGGCCTAGTCAGTATCTGAGAATGTTTTAAATTGACAATATGTCTGCATCATGACACAGATGTTTAGTTTTATGACTGGTGTCACATTGTTTGTATTACGCACCGCAAACAAATGTTGACCTCAACTACATATCTCCTACCATTAGAATGCATTGACTTGATGTCTTATCAAGGTCATTTTGCTTACTTTAACTTAACCTAAAAAAGTATTGAAACAAGTCAGAATATCTGAAAACAAGACAAATTACCTTGATGCATTTTCTGGGTGAGGGAGATCAATTCAAAACAAATCATTTTAACTTTATTATCTCAATACAATTTTTTAAAATCTTTTTTGTGCAGTTTGCCTGCATGTTGCATCACTGTCCCAAAGACCAGTCACTGGTCGTCTCCAATCCATAACATGAAATAATGCAGTGTCTCATCTAACTACAGCTTGTTCAAGTTTCTTAAAAATGCGTGAAAGTCAAAGTTTAGCCAGAAGTTGTTTATTCAAGCCATAGTTTACTTTGTGATGGGCAATTCCACGATAAAGTTACGCTAAAACTGCGATTCTTCGCTTTTAAATGTATACCAAACAAAAAACATGAATTTCAATTTTAACAAACCATACAATTGTATGCATAATGACTATTCTGAAAAATGTACACAGTAAAAAAATATATATTACTGGAAAAACTGCAGATGTAATGTTTGGAAGCAGAATTATGGTAAAAGCTCCAGCAGTTTTATTTTGTGAACAAACTTTATCTGCACAGTTCTTCCAGTAAATGTGTTTTAGTAACATTTTCTGTGGGAAGTAGGGCTTGTGCATAAAGTTGTATGGTTTATTAAACTTAGATGTTTTAAAATGCATACCAAACCAAAAACATTGATTTCAGAGTCTCAGTGTAGTTCCTTTACCATGGAATTGCCATGACCCATTTTTATTTCTACATTTAGAGGCCTCCACAAGTTGTTCAAACTACAGTGTGAACTTTGAACCCTCATGTCACTGTGGTTCAGTCTGTATTTGGGTAACCCAGACGCACATGAGCGGTAGGGAGCGCTGGGAAATGCACCCTCGCTTCCAGGTCAACCAATACCATACGTGTCAAGGGGAAAAACAGAGCACCTGGCGAAGGTTAAAGTTCAACATTGCCACTGGCACACCCACCCACCAATCCACACCAACCTACCCACCCACACACACAATAGAATACACAGAGATGTATAAATAGCAGCTGCTCGGTATAAAGGTCAGTTAATTTTATCAACAGAGAGGTTCAGGAGCTAACTAGCTAGAGACATTAGTTGATCATTGATTCTCTGCAGATACATCTCTGGTTCAAGAAAAACACATTTTCAAAAGAGTAGTTAAGTGATCAGGAAAGTTTTCCAAATCAGCATGTACTTGAAGGTATAGGCTAGTACGCAAGCTGAGGTGGTAATATAGGGAATTGGGTGAAAGGTTAAGGTACAAAGTTTCGGAAATGGTAAGGAGTTCAATATATAATTGACAGTGTAAAGATGATTCAGATCAGAAGTAGGCCTCGTGGAAATGTTCAAAATAACTGCAGGTCTAAACATACCCACATTTTTTCAGTGCCTTCGGAAAGTATTCTGTACCCCTTGACTATCTTTGTTAATTTATCAAAAAATAAATAAGTAAACTGAAATAATATATTAACATAAGTATTCAGACCCTTGACTCAGTACTTTGTTAAAGCAACTTTGGCAGTGATTGCAGCATCGAGTCTTCTTGGGTATGACGCTACAAGTTTGGCACACCTGTATTTGGGGAGTTTCTCCCATACCTTTTGTGCAGATCCTCTCAAACTCTGTCAGGTTGGATGGGGAGCGTTGCTGCACAGCATTTTCAGGTCTCTCCAGAGATGTTCGATCGGGTTCAAGTCCGGGCTCTGGCTGGGCCACTCAAGGACATTCAGTGACCTATCCCGAAGCCACTCATGGGTTGTCTTGGCTGTGTGCTTAGGGTCATTATCATGTTGGAAGATGAACCTTTGCCCCAGTTTGAGGTAATAAGCACTCTGGAGCGCGTTTTCATCAAGGATCTCTCTGTACTTTGCTCCGTTCATCTTTGCCTTGATCCTGACTAGTCTCCCAGTCCCTGCCACTGAAAAGCATCCCCACAGCGTGATGCTGCCATCACCATGATTCACCGTAGGGATGGTGCCAGGTTTCCTCCAGACGTGACGCTTGGCATTCAGGCCAAACAGTTCTATCTTGGTTTCATCAGACCAGAGAATCTTGTTTCTCATGGTCTGAGAGTCGTTAAGTGCCTTTTGGCTAACTCCAAGTGGGCTGTCATGTGCCTTTTACTGAGAAGTGGCTTCCGTCTGGTAACTCTACGATAAAGGCCTGATTGGTGGAGTGCTGCAGAGATGGTTGTCCTTCTGGAAGATTCTCCCATCTCCACAGAGGAACTCTAGAGCTCTGTCAGAGTGACCATAAGGTTCTTGGTCACCTCTCTGACCAAGGCCCTTCTCCCCCGATTGCTCAGTTTGGCCGGATGGCCAGCTCTAAGAAGAGTCTGGGTGGTTCCAAACATCTTCAATTTAAGAATGACGAAGGCCACTGTGTTCTTGGGGACCTTCAATGCTGCAGACATTTTTTGGTTCCTTTCCCCAGATCTCGACACAATCCTGTCTTGGAGCTCTACAGACAATTCCTTTGACCTCATGGCTTGGTTTCTGCTCTGATATGCACTGTCAACTGTGGGACCCTATATAGACAGGTGTGCCTTTCCAAATCATGTCAAATCAATTGAATTTACCACAGGTGGACTCCAAACAAGTTGCAGAAACATCTCTAGGATGATCAATTGAAACAGGATGCACCTGAGCTCAATTTCGAGTCTCATAGCAAAGGGTCTAAATACTTGTGTAAGTAAGGTACTTCTGTTTTTTATTTTTAATAAATGTGCACACACACAAACCATTTTTTTTGCTTTGTCGTTATGGGGTATTGTGTGTAGATTGTGGAGGAAAAAATATGATTTAATCCATTTTAGAATAAGGGGTCTGAAAACTTCCCGAAGGCACTGAACAAAGTCACACTCATAAGATATGAGGATCCCGCCATTGGCTGTAAGGATATCCCTCCATGCCGTGACAGTCTCCTTATATGGTGGATGTGACACAAACACATCTCAGCTACTTTATACACATGGACCTTCCCAAGTATTCCCCAAATCAATTATCTTTGTAAGAAAGTAGCCTAACATGGCAGAGCACCCTAATATGGTCGACACACAACTCACCTCTCCCAAATATAGTGAGGAAAAGGAACCGACATGTTCTCTTCTGTCAGCTGGAGAAACGTCATCCATAGTGAACTGAAACTAACTTCTGACAAACGTATGTTGTTATCCAATTTTAGAGCATTTTACAAGTCGATTGTTTATCATTCAGTTGTTGTTTTATTTCAGTTGAAGACACTGTATTATATGTCTGATGGTGATTTGTGTTACTGTTCACTAGACTCAAAATTACATTACCATCTCAAGTCCCAGGCTACTGCCAGTCCAGATTGACAAACAATAATCATCAATATTGACACTCATATAATCCTCTGATGGAAATGTTTATACCTTGTTATTCTGTTATTATTACCTATATGAAAAGGGAGCGAGAGAGAGACAGAGAGAGAGACAGAGAGAGAGACAGAGGACAGAGAGGCATAGACAGAGGACAGAGACAGAGGTCAGACACAGAGACAAATGACAGAGAACAGAGACAGAGGACAGACACAGAGACAGGAGAGAGGACAGAGAGACAGAGACAGTGAGGCATGGGGATGGGGAAGAGGGAGGACAATCCTATTTAAACAGATATTAATGAGTAACATATGTTCTAGAATAGACCATTGACCCTGGTTCAGAGAAGAGCTCTGGTTTCTCATGATACTGTTTTGATCATTTTCACTTCTGAAACAAACTGCTCATCCTTGCCAAGTTGTGTCTGACACTAGATCAATACAAACACATGACATGACTTTATGTCACAAAGGCTATTAGACTGACTGTTGGTGACAATACTGTATATTTCTATTTTACATCCAGATACATCTATTTTATCATTGAGTGAGGAGTTAAGCATATAATTACTCCATCTAGTCTTGTAACGGTATTTAACAGTGAATGGCCTCCTTTTAACAAGCTCTCCCTCAACGTCAGTAAGAGCAATGAGCTGATTGTGGACTACACATCAACAAGGCTGTTGTGGAGCAGGTCGAGAGCTTAGAGTTACTTGGAGTCTACATCACTAAGGACTTAACATGATCCACACACACCCACACAGTTGTGAAGATATATATATATATAAGAGGGCACTACAGCGTCTCTTCCCCTTCAGGAGGCTGAAAGGATTTAGCATGGCCCCTCAGGTCCTCAAAACGTTATACAGCTGCACCATTGAGAGCATCTTAACTGGCTGCATAACCACTTTGTATGGCAACTCCACCGCCCTCGACCACAAAACGCTATGGAGGGTGGTGTGGACAGTCCAGTACATCACTGTGATTCAGGACCTCTATATCAGGTGGTGTCAGAGGAAGGCCCAGAAATGGCAAAAGACTTCAGCCACCCAAACCAGGCTGTTCTCCCTGCTACCATCCAGCAAGCAATACTGGAACATCGGGTCTCGGACCAACAGGTTCTACCCACACACACACTCACTACACTGACACTGACACTCTCACACAAACCCACACGCACATATACTACATCCGCACACACACACTACATAACACACACACATATTGACGCCACACACAAAAAGACACACAGACACACATACTTTCCCACTCATCATATCCGCTGCTCTGTTCCTTTTTTACTTGTATTATTGTCCATACTGTATCTACCTAAAATACCTCGTACCTCTGCACATTGATATGGTACTGGTACTCCCTCCATATAGCTTCATTCTTGTGTATTTTATTCCTTGTGTTATCACTATACCTTTTCTTATTTTTTAAAAACAGCATCGTTCGGAAAGGGCTCGTAAGCACACATTTCACGGCTATGTCTACACCTGTTGTATTCGGCGCATGTGACAAATACAATTGGATTTGTTTTGCATATGCTATTCTAAAATAACTAGATAACTGGTGCAGCCTAATGAACTCATATTGTACATTGGCTCAAAGTAATAGTCACTGACACATGAACCTGTGTATTACATGGGTCAGTTTCAAAATCATTTCAATTGAGACTCTTAGATTCCTTTTTAGTCCAAGAGCCCTAGGAGAACTACTACACTGTACCCACATCCACACACTGGCTACTGTGTGTTCCCTAAATACTGGGGAAGATCATGAGATATCGCAGTGACTCTTGGCAGAAAGATTACAAAGCTTTAATCTTGTTCTGATGAGGGGAACAAGTTCTCAAGCTCTCCCCCTGGCTCTATGACAGTTTTTGTAACTGTATTACAAGTCCAGGGGATGTGTGCTGCTCACACACAGAGAATCAGGAAGTCAGGATATCTCGCTAAGCCTACAGGGAAAGGATTATTACATAAAAAGTGGTAATGGACATCCACACGGTCAAAATCACTGCAGAGTAATTCCATAAGGACTCAGGGTTATTAGAGCATCTACAGATGTAGGATCTTAATTTGAGACAGTTTGCTACAGCAGGAAAATAATCGTGCAGCAACAGGAAATGTGAATTATTATGTGGATTATAATTAATGGACATTTTTTTTTAGGGGTTGATGCATTTTTTGTTTGGGCAAATTCAGTCAAACATTTCAAAGTGGAAATTACAAACTTGTAATGCCTTTTTAAACCTTGAATACACTACAAGTTTACATTTCCAGCTGTGCAGGAACATTCTCACCAATAAAAGAGTGATCAAGCTACATCTGCAGTAAGAAACATCCTGGGGATTTTGCTCATAACTCCTCTACCAGGCCAGCCGGGTACAACCAGTCATTCAGGGTCTTCTGGAGACCACCATAGACATACACCTTCTGGAGGACCAGCAACTTCAAGAGGACATGGAATTGTTACACTTATGTTGCATTTATGCCATCCACTAGCTGATCTAATGGCTGACGCTTGAATTCGTTGTAGAATTAAGGGCCAAACAATACTTACAACTACAGCTATGCTAATTGAACCTGGCTATAGGTTGTAAATGGACAATGGTTCAGATTGTCTTCTGCGGACTTGTACGAGAAAGGGTAATACAGTTGGGGTCCGTGACCACTCATGGCTCACTCTCTGTCGTCTGTCCAGGAAGCAGTCAGTCGGTAACGTGATTAGTGTAGAGCACCATGCGGCACATGATCTGGCCTTGTTAAACTGCAGCTTTAATTATAAAACCAAGTGGCGTACGCATTTTATTCTCAAGCTCAAATGAGTAAACTGCATTTTGTCCTTAACGCCAGGATGGTGCAAGTCACCTCTCAGATGCAGTTCACTTGCACACACAATCTCTGTATACCTCTCTCATCCAAAGTATTCAGGTCATGTACCCCCACCATTATGAAAAGAAATGTATAGAGGCGAAATCCACTTTAGCTTTCTATACCAACATTGTGGTCACCAATGTCACCAAATCCTCCTACACACATCATCCATAAGATGCATACTACCAGCATAGCCTTATTTTAAAGCCCACTTTGGGATTGGTTTGTCTTATGTGCAAAATATCTTAGTTACATTTACATTTACATTTAAGTCATTTAGCAGACGCTCTTATCCAGAGCGACTTACAAATTAGTTGGTTACATAATAACTTTACATGAGGGAGGTCAATGTGTCTTCCTGCGTGGGCACATTCCCCTATGGCAGTGGTATTTTAACTTTTTCAGCGGGGACCCCATGTTTTCCGCCAGAATATCTAGGGACACCATTTTTTCCCGCCTGAAATTCTCGAGACCACACCACACCCCAAATCTACTGACACAACCTAAAAAAGTTACATTTATATTTTTACATCAACAAATAACATTCAATTCATTACATTTTCAAAATGAAAAGAAACCAATTTAGTTAGAAAATATGTATTTTTTCAAATGAGCTTTCTCAAGCCCACTGCAGACAGTGACTTTGAATACCACTGCCCAGGACGACAATGTATTCAGATCTCTAGGGTAGGGCAACGGATAACTCACAATCTACACCTTCTGTGACCTTTTGGGGAATTAGGCCTACATAAAATGATGGCGTAGTAAGTCTGCCCTTTGAGAGTACAGTAGCCTATGTGTTCAATGAAAGTTATTTCCCAACTTTAATTAGTTAATTATTTCAGATACAGATTTCAAAAGGTAAGCATGTTATTCTCCTGTTCAAATGAGTAAACTGCATTTTGTCCATAACGCCAGGATGGCTCAAGTCACCTCCCAGATGCAGTTCACTTACATTCACACGCACGTAATGTAATGTATACGCTGGAGTCGGGGGAAAAAGTGCAGGTGGTGAGTTTAATAATAAACGGCCCAATAACAAACACGAGTAGCGTATAGACATGAAACACATAAGCAATACTGTCTGGGGAAAAAACAAAGGGAGTGACAGATATAGGGAAGGTAATCAGGGAAGTTATGGAGTCCAGGTGAGTCTCATGAGGCGCAGGTGTGCGTAACGATGGTGGCAGGTGTGTGTAATAATAAGTAAACTGGTGACAATGAGAGCCAGAGAGGAAGAGCAGGAGTAGACGTAACATGCAAGTGGATGTACAAACACAATCTCTGTATAACTCTCTCATCCAAACTATTCCGGTAATTTAGGGTTTCCCAAATGGTGCACGTTTTGGTTTTTGCCCTAGCATTACACAGTTGATTCAAATAATCATCAAGCTTTGATTATTTGAATCAGCTGTGTAGGTTTAGGGCAAAAACCAAAATGTGCACCCCTTGAGGTGACGATGACTGAGTTTGGGAATTGCTGGGCTAAATCAATTATAAGTAGAATGTTATACCAACGTTGTGGTTACCAATGTTTCAAATCCTCCTACACACGTCATCTATAAGATGCATACTACCAGCATAGCCTTATTTTCAAAGCCCACTTTGTGTTTGGTTTGCTTTATGTGTAAAATATCCTAGCTGGTTACATAACAGCTTTCCATGAGGGGGGGGGTCAATATTAGTGTGTGTGTGTGTTGTGTGTGTGTGTGTGTGTGTGTGTGTGTGTGTGTGTGTGTGATTGACACTCCCTCTGAGCTGAACAAATCTCCAACTCTTGATATAGGATGCCACGGGTGTGCTTTTTCTCACTGGCCACTATAACAAGGACCTATTCAAGGCAGCCATATTGTTTTGGTTGGTAGTAATCCAGCTGAAATATTTACATAGAACCACACAGTCAGACTTACTTTCCAACTATTCAGTTCAAGAATATTGCATTGTAAAACAGTGACATGCACAACATTTTACTTTAGTGATCTTTGTCCTTTCTCAATAAGTTCTAACTTCCACTAACCTCTAAATCATAGGCTTCACAAGCATGTTACTTACTCATTCTAAATAAGAACTCCCCTGCATTTCACCTTCAATGTTCATGTCAGTTACACACTTACAAAGAATAGGAGTTGCAGCAGTTCAGGGAACATGGACATGTATAAACAGACAAGTTATGCCTTCTGTAAGACAATCAAAGAGGCAAAACGACAGTACAGGGACAAAGTGAAGTCGCAATTCAATGGCTCAGACATGAGACAAACACTACCGTTCAAAAGTTTGGGGCCACATAGAAATGTCATGGTTTTCCATGAAAACATACATCAAATAAGTTGCTCAATGAATAGGAAGTATAGTTAAGATGTTGACATGGTTATAAATAATGATTTAAATTGAAATAATAATTGTGTCCTTCCAACTTTGCTTTCATCTAAGAATCCTCAATTTGCAGCAATTACAGCCTTGCAGCCCTTTGGCATTCCAGTTGTAAGTAATCTGAAGAGATTTCACCCCATTCTTCCTGAAGCACCTCACACAAGTTGGATTGTCATGATGGCACTTCCTACATACCATACGGTCAAGCTGCTCCCACAACAGCTCAACAGGGTTGAGATCTGAGCTGGCCACTCCATTATAGACAGAATATCAGCTGACTGCTTCATCCCTAGATAGTTCTTGCATAGCTTGGAGCTGTGCTTTGGGTCATTGTCCTGTTTGTCGGAGGAAATTGTCTCCAATTAAGCACCGTCCACAGGGTATGTATGGCATGGAGATGCAAAATGGAGTGATAGCCTTCCTTCTTCAAGATCCCTTTACCCTGTGCAAATCTCCAACTTTACCACCACCAAAGCACCCCCAGGCCATCACATTTCCTCCACCATGCTTGACAGATGGCGTCAAGCACTCCTCCAGCATCTTTTCATTTTTTCTACGTCTCACTAATGTTGTTCTTTGTGATCCGAACACCTCAAACTTAGATTATTCTGTCCATAACACTTTTTTACCAATCTTCCTCTGTCCAGTGTCTGTGTTCTTTTGCCCATCTTAATCTTTTATTTTTATTGGCCAGTCTGAGATATGGCTTTTTCTTTGCAACTCTGCCTAGAAGGCCAGCATCCTCGAGTCGCCTCTTCACAGTTGACGTTGAGACTGATGTTTTGCAGGTACTACTTAATGAAGCTGCCAGTTGAGGACTTGTGAGGCATCTGTTTCTCAAACTAGACACTCTAATGTACTTGTCATCTTGCTCAGTTGTGCACCGGGCCCTCCCACACCTCTTTCTATTCTGGTTAGAGACTGTTTGTCCGCTGTTCTGTGAAGGGAGTAGTACACAGCGTTGTACGAGATCTTCCGTTTCTTGGCAATTTCTCGCATGGAATAGCCTTCATTTCTCAGAAGAAGGAAGAAAGATCTTTGTTTCTGGCCATCTTGGGCCTGTAATCAAACCCACAAATGCTGATGCTCCAGATACTCAACTAGTCGAAAGAAGACTAGTTGTATTGCTTCTTTAATCAGAGCAACAGTTTTCAGCTGTGCTAACATAATTGCAAAAGGATATTCGAATCATTAATTAGCTTTTTGAAATGATAAACTTGAATTAGCTAACAAAATGTGCCATTGGAACACAGGAGTGATGGTTGCTGATAATGGGTCTCTATACGCCTATGTAGATATTCCATAAAAAAAATCAACCGTTTCCAGCTACAATAGTCATATACAACATTAACAATGCCTACACTGTACTTTGGATCAATTTGATGTTATTTTAATGGACCAAAAATGTGCTTTTATTTCAAAAACTAGGACATTTCTAAGTGACCCCAAACTTTTGAACGGTAGTGTATATACTTTGGATACCATTATAAGACACATCATTGCACAATGTATGAATGGCTAAATTGGCTGTCTCTCCCAAACAGAAGACAACTGCATTGGTACCAATTTATTTATAAATGTATCAACTGAAATGTCCCTGTACATACTGTATTAAGGACTCCTTAACTTTACAAGACTCACACTACTCCTTTCAACAGCAGCAGAAATGACAAATTCCAAGGGTGCATCATGAAGTTGGAGTAAGATCTTTAAGATACAGGCCCAACTGACTGGAATAATTTACCCATAGAAATCAGGCCATTAAAATCACACAGTGATGTTAAGATCAAACTGTGTTAACTAATAGAAACATCCCCATGTGAAGATATTTGTAAATATGTATGTATTGTATGTATCGTCGGTGCATGGACTCTACAAGATGTCAAAAGTGTTCCACAGGAATGCTGCCCCATGTTTACTCCAATGCTTCCCACAATTGTGTTAAGTTGGCTGGATGTCCTTTGGGTGGTGGACCAGTCTTGATACACACAGGAAACTGTTGAGCGTGAAAAACCCAACGGTGTTGCAGTTCTTGACACAAACCGGTGCGCCTGGCACCTACAACCATAATCCATTCAAAGGCACTTACATATTTTGTCAGGTCACCCTCTGAATGGCACACATACACAATCCATGTCTCAATTATCTCAAGGCTTAAACATCCTTCTTTAACCTGTCTCCTCCCCTCTGTTTACACTGATTGAAGTGGATTTAACAAGTGACATCAATAAGGGATCCGAGCTTTAACCTGGATTTACCTGGTCAGTCTATGTCATGGAAAGAGAAGGTTTTATTAATGTTTTGTACACTCAGTGTATATTATAGGTACTTAGTTTAAGTAGTTATATTAGTAGTTGTAGCAGTAATTGTACTATTTCTAGGCCTATTAGTAGTTATATAAAACGTTTTATGCTACTAATGTTAATTTATTTTATTATTACAGTTATTATTCTTATTCAACAGTAGTTGCCATATTATTATTGTTACTAAGTATTGCAGGTTCATTTTTTTTTCATTCGGACACTTGAAAACGAGGTATATCTCAAGAGATTTCATAAAAATTACAAATAAATAAATAAACTGTAAAGAACTACTGCTGTACACACCTGTCCTATTTATAGCCTACTGTCGATAAACACCCTGGTATACATACATGTAGTTATATTCCAGACTCGAGATTTCTCGTTGGGATATTTATTAATTTACATTTTGTGTATTTGTGTATATTGTTTTGTATTGTTGGGTACGCTGCACCGTTAGAGCTAAAAACACAAGCATTTCGCTGCACCTGCGATAACATGTGCAAAATACAAGCACTTTTGGGAAGCTCTTGCAGGGCCAAAAACTGACCTGTGGAACGGTGCCAAGCTCTTCAGAAACGCCCTTCTACTGCCAATGTTTGTCTATGGAAATTGCATGGCTTGTGTGCTCGATTTTATACATGTGTGGCAGAAATAGCCGAATACACTATGTTGAAGGGGTGTCCACATACTTTTGTTTATATAGTGTATGCCACAATACAATTTGTATTTGATTGATTTGAAACTTGCTGGAGCAAAGCACGCTTCCATTCAAAGCCTGATCACGTGAAAAAGTAGTGATGGGCGGGATTAAATAATGTACTGCTACACATCCGCCAATCACAGCCTTTGTTTTGCGGCTTCCCATTCGACGATAAACATTCTGACCTGTCGCTGTAGCATTCTGTGAGGCAAGGGGTGAAGGCGAGCAATGTAAGAGTCAGGCTGAAGGTGTGTCGGGGTATAAGTATATCACACCGAATTGGATTCATTCACTAGCAAAATACATCCACCATGGCAAAATAATATCCCTGTTAAGACGGAAGAGACGCAAAGTCACTGTCGTGACTGCGAAGTTTTCAGTCAGGGGAAGGCAACGGTTAGCCTGGGAAGCTAGCTACTGTAGCTAACGCGTTACATATACTCGCGTTTGCTAGCAACTGACCTCCACAACACGGCGCATTGGTCTAGTGATCTATAAGTTACCCATTCCTTGTCGTCAGCCCCCCTTGTCTCCTAACCCAAAGTGGTGCCCTGCGTCCGGGTCCTGGGAATATGAGACAGAATGAGTCAGAGAGATACCCTCGTTCATCTGTTTGCTGGAGGGTGAGTATCATGGCTAATCGCTAGCTAGTAATACAGTCCAGTGTAACGTTAGTTACCAACATGCTAGCAAGCTATATAAAATGCAAAGATGTCCAGTTGGCTAGCACGTTAGATGCTGCTAGTCTAGACGTATCCACGATGATGTGCCTGCAGCAGCTGTTTTGCTAGCTAACATTAGCTAGCTGAATTCAATGACATAGCTGTCTGGTTTTGGTAAGGAAATCTATTTTCCGGTGCTATGTAGAAGTTTTTCACCCACAACATTGCCAGCTCTTAAATTGTATACGAGTTTTGTTATTACCGTTGTCCGACTATTAGCCATAACCCACGCGGATGCACTTGTTTCAGCACGTGCGCTCGGATGCCATTGTTTTGACCTTTTTTCACGTATTCTGACAACGTTACCTGGCATCCTTTACTATCAAACTACTGAGCTCATCGTGCAACTAAAGAAATAAGGGGGTCTAACATTATGGTAAGCCGTAAACTATCCGGTTTCTCTCGCGGAGGTATAAGGGGTTTCTCTCATAGGCATCTGATCAAGTTGCGGCGTCAGAACCAAAACAAATGCACTCCAAGGTCATACCATGGTCAGCTATAAATTACCTGAACTGCCACAGCCGATGGGGAAACTCTTCTCCGATTAAACCATTCTAGCTACGCAGGCCGAAGTTGTAATGGTAAATAAATAGTAATGATGCTCACACTGTGTCAGTGTGACATTGTAGCGAGTTAGCCCAAGATGTGCTCGTAAAGAGCCTAATGTTATCGTTACTCCTTAAGGTCCACGGTATGCTATTTTCAGAGGTAGCCTTGCTCTGGCAGCCAAATATTCCACCAAAACGTGAATCGATTCGAAATTACCACAAGGTTCTAGAAACATAAAGCCCTCTTCTTTCATATAGTATAAAAATAATTTAATAAATGCAAAAAAACACTTACTGTACCCTGTTTTAACCAGCCTTCTTTCATTACACCCATGTGTCTGGATCATGCCTGATAGCTAATTAGCACAGGTGGTCCCTATGTTTTCAGCAAACATGGCTGTAACATTTGAGATATGGCAGTGTGGGAACACTAACCCTATATAGGTGTGTATCAATCTAACCTTGTTTTGTAAGAAGGAAAAAAGTCTTGCTGATATGAAATATAAGGCCCTTATGCTTCCAAAACTGTACTTAAATGATGCTTATTAATGTTCATACTGAGAGTCAGGGCTTTTAACAAAACTTCCCCATACAGAAGACTCCTTTTCCTTTGTCCAATGACTCTTATGTGTATTGTAATGGAACTGAGAGTCAAGACCAAGTGCTAGATGAGGACTTGATTTGTTATATAGACTCTTACTATGTTCATTCATATGGACAATTGCATGACCAACAGATGGGGTGTTTTAAAGATTATGTTGAAGATTTCAGGACTCATGTTTCAGCTGGTTCGCTGTAGTTTGTGAAGGCGCATGCTGAGCTTGAGGCTTCAGGGCAAGAAGCATTCCTGCATGTGTTGCTCACAGACTCATGGCAAAATACAGAGATGGATGAATAGAGAGCAAGAGAGCTTCTGAATGCTTGTAAACGAAGGCACATGGCCAATTTCAGCTCAGACAACCATTTGTGTAATATCTCAGGGTTGGAAGACCCCTACTATATGTGGTATGAGAGTAACTTGACATCAATACATTAGTGTACCTCCATATTCCTTCCAGAATTGTTATCGTTAGTTCAGGATGGGCAGTAGCCTAATCAACAGGGCTGGAGTTCCCCGACATCACATAAAATTACGTTTTTATAAAAGAAAATATATTTTAGCACCCAAAGAATAGCCTGCATTTACACAGTACAATGTCATTTACACAGTACTATTTTTTGGGGTGCTGTATTTGTCCTGTGTAAATGCGGATTGTTCTTTGGGTGCTGAAATCGGTAGTTTTTAAATAAAAACACAATTTTATGTGATGTTGGAAATCCAGGCAGCCCACAGTAGTCGCTGCTCAACTCCATCGTAAATCGTAGCGTTGAGTTTAATCGGAGAGCCCCTTCCCTGTAACTGTGTCATGCAGGTTTCCAGAACATTTAGTTGCATCTCAAGTCTTTTATTGTCTCCTATCTTTTTATTGAACTCATAATAAATAAACACAAGAGTTGACAGACATATTGAGTAATAGGCGTATACATGTTCTCCTTTCCTTCAAAATAACATCAGTAGCTTGTCATAGGACTATTGGTCCCAGGTAAGGAAGAAATAGTTTAGCCCTGCACCCTCCCGTTGTTTACCTTTTCTAATGTTCTCCACAGTGCTCGTGCTCTGTCGCAGTCCACATGTGCCAGGCGTGTATGTTGGATTCCCTCAGTTCCACCTCTATTTACTGTGGCCATCTCCCTCTGTATCTGCCGCAATAGAAGTATGGCTTAATGATCAACCATCATAGAAACAGAGTTAGGCCTGTATCTGTAATCTACTCTGGTTTGGCTGAAAATATTCTCTCACTGTCTTGTCATTCACACTCGTATCATAAACTATTCAAAGACACAGATAAAACACGGAGCAATTGCTCGGGGCTAGGTTATAAACACATACTTTCTACTCGCCATATTTCCCCCAAAGGACTCGTAGAACTTAGTCTACTTCTTTCAAATCATCCCGCTCCCATTGCGTTCAAAACCGTGTTGTATTCATGAGTTCCTATAAAGAAGCTCAGACTCAGGGTAGCCTAGTCATTTGTGTGCTTTTGGAAAGTGTTAGGTCAAATTAGATGTGTGAAAGGTACGGGCACAAAGTATTTGTTATTGCACTTATTCATTCCAGCTGAGAACTGTTGTCCTCAGATGGAGGGCATTACTGTGCTGACTTGCCAAGCCTCCCCTAGTCTCCACACGGATCCTCAAGCCTCCCCTAGTCTCCACACGGATCCTCAAGCCTCCCCTAGTCTCCACACGGATCCTCAAGCCTCCCCTAGTCTCCACACGGATCCTCAAGCCTCCCTAGTCTCCACACGGATCCTCAAGCCTCCCTAGTCTCCACACGGATCCTCAAGCCTCCCCTAGTCTCCACACGGATCCTCAAGCCTCCCCTAGTCTCCACACGGATCCTCAAGCCTCCCCTAGTCTCCACACGGATCCTCAAGCCTCCCCTAGTCTCCACACGGATCCTCAAGCCTCCCCTAGTCTCCACACGGATCCTCAAGCCTCCCCTAGTCTCCACACGGATCCTCAAGCCTTCCCTAGTCTCCACACGGATCCTCAAGCCTCCCACAGTCTCCACACGGATCCTCAAGCCTCCCCTAGTCTCCACACGGATCCTCAAGCCTCCCCTAGTCTCCACACGGATCCTCAAGCCTCCCTAGTCTCCACACGGATCCTCAAGCCTCCCCTAGTCTCCAACGGATCCTCAAGCCTCCCCTAGTCTCCACACGGATCCTCAAGCCTCCCCTAGTCTCCACACGGATCCTCAAGCCTCCCCTAGTCTCCACACGGATCCTCAAGCCTCCCCTAGTCTCCATCCTCAAGCCTCCCTAGATCCTCAAGCCTCCCCTAGTCTCCACACGGATCCTCAAGCCTCCCCTAGTCTCCACACGGATCCTCAAGCCTCCCTAGTCTCCACACGGATCCTCAAGCCTCCCCTAGTCTCCACACGGATCCTCAAGCCTCCCCTAGTCTCCACACGGATCCTCAAGCCTCCCCTAGTCTCCACACGGATCCTCAAGCCTCCCCTAGTCTCCACACGGATCCTCAAGCCTCCCCTAGTCTCCACACGGATCCTCAAGCCTCCCTAGTCTCCACACGGATCCTCAAGCCTCCCCTAGTCTCCACACGGATCCTCAAGCCTCCCCTAGTCTCCACACGGATCCTCAAGCCTCCCCTAGTCTCCACACGGATCCTCAAGCCTCCCCTAGTCTCCACACGGATCCTCAAGCCTCCCCTAGTCTCCACACGGATCCTCAAGCCTCCCCTAGTCTCCACACGGATCCTCAAGCCTCCCCTAGTCTCCACACGGATCCTCAAGCCTCCCCTAGTCTCCACACGGATCCTCAAGCCTCCCCTAGTCTCCACACGGATCCACAACCCCCAGATCCTCTGGATTCCATCCACTGTGTATTTCTGTAATGGAATCAGCACCTTCCAGATAGACAACTTGTCTGCTGCTTTTCTCAAGCAGCTGAGCAATATTTGCTGCCACCTCAATAAAGCACACAATTCTATGTCTGTCCTTGTAGCTGTTCCATCAGTTTGTGTGGGTTGTTTGCTCTGACACGCTCGCTCTCTACCCTTTCTCATCCCTCTGTTCTCTCTCTGCTCTCTTCTAGGTGTGGGGGAATGGTAGGAGCCATCCTGACATGTCCCCTGGAGGTGGTGAAGACCAGACTACAGTCATCCCACATCACACTCTACGTGTCTGGGGTGCAGCTCAGTACCGTCAATGGGCCCAGCGTAGCACGCATGTCCCCTCCAGGACCCCTGCACTGCCTCAAGTGGGTATTATGTTCTGCCTGCACAACTTGATTTACTAGCATTGTCATACTAACATACAGTATATCAGCTCACAAGATCAAACAGGCGTAGGCTTTTATTTTAATGTCTAGGGATGTTTATTGTTAACCATCAAACATTACAAATACTATACTTTATGCTTGTGTTATTGGTTTAGATTGTTTTGGATTTATTACTGTCATTGCCCTCTAGCTTTGCACATTAAACTTCACAGTAAACAGTTCTAAGTAGTCTAACGTGTAGAAGTCTCAAGAAACCAGAGAGTAAATATTAGCTGGTCTATTTTGGGTGTTTACACGTCCTCCGGTTTACCACCTATCCCCTCGTGGGGTTTGGCTGCTGGATCCCTCCCTCCACACAAAACCCCATGTTGTTGTTGTTTGCTCTGGCCCATGTCTCCTTGGTAGGCAGAGACATGTGGACTAAAATCCAACTCCTTAAGCGCCCCTCTCTCTCCTACCTTCATGAAAAGGCCTGTCTGGGGATCTGTAGCCTACCCCAGCAGCAGGATATACCCCATCACTCCTATCATACATCATGTTTTTCTCTCTACAAGTTGTTGTTGCAAGTCTTTCGGCAGAGCCTATTCCTAGTTCATTGTTATGAATTCCACTGAGGTTTCAGTGAAAAGAATGTGAATATTTGTGAGTGGTGGGTAAGGGAATTCTGTTTTTATCTTCAGGTTGATTCTTGAGAAAGAAGGAGCCCGCTCTCTGTTCAGAGGACTGGGGCCTAATCTAGTGGGTGTGGCCCCCTCCAGGTAAGCACCTAAACATTACAACAACAAAAAGTAGATTCATGAAATTGTAGTACTGTATGATAATTTCATATTTCAGGATATACAATATCACCAACCACATTTCCATCTAACTAACTATATAGTCCATTTCATGCAGATGAATTACCTGACACAGGAAAAAAAGTCAAAACTGGGTTGATGGAAACATTAAATACCGGTACATCTTTATATATGCAGACAGACAATTTGTTAATTCGACATGATGGGATCTTTTTGTGTCGGTAAAATGGATTATGCGAGAAATGGTGGTGGAAACGCCATTATGCGCAAATATTGATATAATAGCCATCATTTTGAAGTAAACTTGGAGTTGTGATGATATGTTGTGTTGGTCCGGCCTCTGACTCGGGAAGCATGCAGTTTATTAGGCTACAGATGAAATAAGATGTTCTTCACAGGGTGGTGAAAGTGGACGGTGATGAGCTTGATGCTCCTTTCCAATAAATATTCAGGATCTTATTCTGGTGACATGATTATAGATGCTTGGCTGCTGTTTGACAAATACAAAGAATACAAAGCTCTTATCCATAATAATCTCATAAGGTAGGTAGCCTACCCGCACTGTATCTGCGAGCTGTTGGCTAGATCACATGTGAAAGACTAGAGTGGACACATTTGCTATATAGCGCAAGAGTTTTTGTGACAAAACCATCAGTAAAGTTGGATGGAAACCCCTTTAACTTGTATTTATCATTTGGTACATGGGAATTTAAGGGTAAAAGTAATTGTTATGTGCACTGTCATCACGCACAGCTTTTTATCTGCAAAAAGTCAGTTTGATGGAAACCTCTCTGGTAGGAAAGTTGTTTTATACTGATTTTAGAATATTCACATGTAATTCAAATTGAATGTATATGGAGCTGAGCCAAATCATACCTCATTCCAATTGCCCCAAAAGTGATTCAAGTAACTGTCCAGTGAACATCTCACTTTTAAAAGTTCATATTCTGTTAACTCATACCCAAATATTTTTGTTTACTTGTCCTATTGTATTTGTGGCCAATCATAAATTGGGAAAAAAAAACACTTCAAAAACCCCATCTCAAACAGACCATTTCAAAAATGCTATTTCATGTCATGATGGCTGAGTTGGCCAATCAGCACTCTACTCTCATGGATATTTTTATAAGACCGGTATATGCCCACACCATTCTGTTATTGGGGTACGCCCAGACCATACCAACACAAAAGTTGCTTTTTGACATAATTTAAGATGTCCCTTTTGAACTTTTAATGTTGGAAGGTGATATCCCAAGTATAAATACACTAAAGTACACACACACTTTTTTTAATTGTCATTTAAAATTTGTTTTGCAAAATGGTGCATTTTAGACACAACTACACATTTCAAAGAGTAGGAAATTTAAGGAACATGATTTAACTCCTATTTTAATTAAGCAATAAGGATAAGTGTCAGTGCTGTATCATGAATACAGTCATAGCTAAATGGCGTTGTGGGTCCCGCGCCATGATATAGCACTGCCTTACTAAGTGTCCCATGATCTGTGACATGTGACATCTGTGACATGATTTCAGTATACATACACCTGTTCTGAAAGGCCCCAGAGTCTGAAACACCTGTAAGCAAGGGGCACCACCAAGCAAGCGGCACCATGAAGACCAGGGAGTGCTCCAAACAGGTCATGTGTGAGAAGTACAGATCAGGGTTGGGGTTATAAAAAAATATCGGAAACTTTGAGCATCCCACGGAGCACCCACCGTTAAATCTTTTATTAAAAAATGGAAATAATATGGCACCAAAACAAACCTGCCAAGAGAGGGCCGCCCATCAAAACTCACAGACCAGGTAAGGAGGGCATTAATCAGAGGCAACAAAGAGACCAAAGATAACCCTGAAGAAGCTACAAAGCTCCACAGCGGAGATTGGAGTTATTGTCCAAAGGACCACTTTAAGCCGTACACTTCACAGAGCTGGGCTTTATGGAAGTGGCCAGAAAAAAGCCATTGCTTAAAGAAAAAAATAAGCAAACACGTTTGGTTTCACCAAAAGGCATGTGGGAGACTATGGAAGAAGGTACTCTGGTCAGATGAGACTAAAATTCAGCTTTTTGGCCATCAAGGAAAATGCTATGTCTGTCGCAAACACACAATGAAACATGGTGGTGGCAGCATCATGCTGTGGGGATGTTTTTCATCGGCAGGGACTGGGGAAACTGGTCAGAATTGAAGGAATGATGGATGGCACTAAATACAGGGAAATTCACAAGGGAAAACTGTTTGTCTTCCAGAGATTTGAGACTGGGACTGAGGTTCACCTTCCAGCAGGACAATGACCCTAAGCATACTGTTATAGCAACACTTGAGTGGTTTAAGGGGAAACATTTAAATTAGAGGTCGACTGATTAATCGGAATGGCCGATTTCAAGTTTTCATAACAATTGGAAATCGGTATTTTTGGGCGCCAATTATTATTTATTTTTTTTATTATTTTTTTACACCTTTATTTAATCTTTATTTAACTAGGCAAGTCAGTTAAGAACACATTCTTATTTTCAATTACGGCCTAGGAACGGTGCGTTAACTTCCTCGTTCAGGGGCAGAAAGACAGATTCTCACCTTGTCAGCTCGGGGGATCCAATCTTGCAACCTTAAGGCTACCTAGTCCAACGCAATAACGACCTGCCTCTCTCTCGTTGCACTCCACAAGGAGTGCCTGTTATGCAAATGCAGTAAGCCAAGGTAAGTTGCTAGCTAGCATTAAACTTATCTTATAAAAAACAATCAATCATAATCACTAGTTAACTACACATCGTTGATGATATTACTAGATATTATCTAGCGTATTCTGTGTTGCATATAATCTGACTGAGCATACAAGTATCTAAGTATCTGACTGAGCGGTGGTAGGCAGAAGCAGGCGTGTAAACATTCATTCAAACAGCACTTTTGTGCGTTTTGTCAGCAGCTTTTCGTTGTGCATCAAGCATTGCGCTGTTTGACTTAACCTATCAACTCCCGAGATGAGGCTGGTGTGACCGAAGTGAAATGGCTGGCTAGTTAGCGTGCGCTAATAGCATTTCAAACTTCTCTCGCTCTGAGCCCTGGGGTGGTTGTTTCCCTTGCTCTGCATGGATAACGCTGCTTCGATGTGGTGGCTGTTGTCGTTGTGTTGCTGGTTCGGGCCCAGGGAGGAGCGAGGAGAGGGAAGGAAGCTATACTGTTACACTGGCAATACTAAAGTGCCTATAAGAACATCCAATTGTCAAAGATTAATGAAATACAAATGGTATAGAGGTTAATAGTCCTATAACTACAACCTAAAACTTCTTACCTGGGAATATTGAAGACTCATGTTAAAAGGAACCACCAGCTTTCCATATGTTCTCATGTTCTGAGCAAGGAACTGAAATGTTAGCTTTCTTACATAGCACATATTGCACTTTTACGTTATTCTCCAACATATTTAAACCAAATTGAACATGTTTCATTATCTACTTGAGGCTAAATAGATTTTATTGATGTATTATATTAAGTTAAAATAAGTGTCAATTCATTATTGTTGTAATTGTCATTATTAAAAATACATTAATTTAATTGAATGACTCTGCATCAGCGTTTTTGGTCCTCCAATAATCAGTATCGACGTTGAAAAACCATAATCGTTTGACCTCTAATTTAAATGTCTTGGAATGGCCTAGTCAACCCAGACCTCAATCCAATTGAGATTCTGGGGTATGACTTAAAGATTGCTGTACACCAGCGGAACCCATCCAACTTGAAGGAGTTGGAGCAGTTTTGCCTTGAAGAATGGGCAAAAATCGCAGTGGCTAGATGTGCCAAGCTTATAGAGACACCCCAAGTGACTTGCAGCTGTATTGCTGCAAAAGGTGGTTCTACAAAGTATTGACTTTGGGGGGGGTGAATAGTTATGCACGCTCAAGTTTTCAGTTTTTTTGTCTTATTTCTTGTTTGTTTCACAATAACAAATATTTTGCATCATCAAAGTGGTAGGCATGTTGTTTAAACCCCCCAAAAGTCAATTTAATTTCCAGTTTGTAAGGCAACATAATAGGAATAATGCCAAGGGGGGTGAATACTTTCGCAAGCTACTGTATTTTCTCTTCAGAGATATTAGATTGGGTTCAAGTACGGGCTCTGGCTGGGTCACTCAAGGACATTCAGAGACTTGTCCCGAAGCCACTCCTGCGTTATCTTGGCTGCGTGCTTAGGGTTGTTGTCCTGTTAGAAGTTGAACCTTTGCCCCAGTCTGAGGTCCTGATCACTCTGGAACAGGTTTTCATCCAGGATCTCTCTGTACTTTGCTCTGTTCATCTTTCCCTCGATCCTGACTAGTCTCTCAGTCCATGACGCTGAAAAACATCCCCACAAGCATGGTGCCAGGTTTCCTCCAGACGTGATGCTTGGCATTCAAACCAAAGAGTTCAATCTTGGTTTTATCAGACTAGAGAATCTTGTTTCTCATGGTCTGAGAGGCTTTAGCTGCCTTCCAAGCAGACTGTCATGTGCCTTTTACTGAGGAGTGGCTTCTGTCTGACCACTACCATAAAGGCCTGATTTGGTGGAGTGCTGCAGTGATGGTTGTCTATCTGGAAGGTTCTCCCATCTCCACAGAGGAACTCTGGAGTTCTGTCAGAGTGACCATTGGTCACCTCCCTTACCAAGGCCCTTCTCCCCCGATTTCTCAGTTCCATTTAAGAATGTTTGACCCCACTGTGTTCTTGGAAACCTGCAATGCTATTTTATTTTTAGTACCCATACTCAGATCTGTGCCGAGACAGGATTGTGTCAAGGCACTCTATGTACAATTTCTTCGACCTCATGGCTTGGTTTTTGCTCTGACATGCACTGTCAACTGTGGGACCTATTATATAGACAGGTGTGCCTTTCCAAATCATGTCCAATCAGTTGAATTTACCACCGGTGGATTCCAGTAAAGTTTTTGAAACATGTCAAGGATGCTCAATGGAAACAGGATGCACCTGAGCTCAATTTCTAGTCTCATAGCAAAGGGCCTGTAAGTAAAGTATTTTTTTTTATATATATAAATGTGAAATTTCTAACCCTGTTTTCAATTTGTCATTATGGGGTATTTTGTGTAGATTGAGAACATAAATGTATTTAATACATTTTATGATAAGGCTGTAACGTAACAAAATGTGGAAAAAGAGAAGGGTTCTGAATACTTTCCTAATGCACTGTATACACACACACTCACACACGTGTTGAAACCCTCATATTAAACCCTCATGTAGACTCAGTAAAATGACGTTGCCACAAGCAGCACCGGAGATATTGAGATGAGCACGATACAATACTTCGCTGTCACACACAGTATCTGTGCATGTGCACGGGTTCGCTTCATGCTGTTCACAGCATGGTAGGCAGGGCACCAAAACAGCAGAGAAGTTGACCCTCACGCTTCAACGCTCTTAGCTGTTGCTTAAATTGACCCACTATCCTGTTTACGTTCTGCATCTACATTATATCGCGGAGTCTACCTTTAAACACCAATGGTATTCACAAAGTTTATATATAGAATAATATTTGACAACTTTTTCAATCCAATTTGTTTATTTTAAAATCAAATTTTATATTTGTTCATCTATTTTATGTGTTAAGGCCACACAGAGGACCAGAGACGATTAGAAACCTGTGATAATCTAAGTTACCCAAAAGAGCAGCTAGATGTCTTGATATATTACTTAAAATCATTGATAGATACACAAATTCTGGTATTTGACTGGTAAATGTCAAAGGTTTCCTGTAATATACCCTCCCTTTACAACCATAATCTAGCCTAGACTATGTGGAAGGAGCTACTATTACATTATCTGACATTGACCCACTGGTGGTCAACTGCAAAGTCTTTGAGTTCTTAGTTGTGGGAATGTCTAAGGGGTTATGTTGTTTTTAGAGTCAAGGGGTTCTGGGAAATTACTGTGTCACTAGTGTTTGTGGTCATCAAGTTGACGGGGATCCATTTTACATCTTACAATGGTGCTTTTACAGAGAGGAGTTGTGAATCAATCACTATCACAGAGATTATCTTACTCCTGGTTCATTTTTTAGACTGGACAAACAGCACTAATGCTCAGCACCAGGCTGTCCATCCCACAGTTTAATGCTATTACATAACACTGTCAGTCGCTGTGGAGGATAAATGAGGGTTTCTGGATGAGAGAGATAAGCTGATGACAGCTGCAATGATCAGGGCTCTGAGTAGCATTGTACTCTAGCCAGCCAGTTAGCTAACCATCTGTAGGACTGGGAGCGAAAAGATTATATGCTAAATTGCTACTAATGCTAATTAGCCCCTGGCCCGCAGATGATGATGATGAGTCTCTAAGTGGTAGCTAATGGTAGGCTCTAGCTAATAGTTAATGGTAGACGCTAGCTAATGCTACGTCTAACAAGAGCTTGTGCTAAGCGTGTTCAGAGTGCTTTGTTGACACTGTCAGGGTAGATGCTGATGCAGATCTCTCCCAGAGTCAAACCACCTGGACCCCTGACACAACACAAAATATATAGCCAAGGCTAAACACACCACACACTGACTGATAAGCTTTTAGTGGTCAGTACTGAAGTGTTTGTAGTGTTTTTTGCTCAGGGCAAGTTTGACATAACATGTACGATGGTTGAAGGTATAAACTACCTGTAGTTTGCCTGACTGACTGTCTCTGCGGTCAACAATGCTACATCTCTGCCTACCCAAACACGGTGAGACAATGACAAATTGACTGAAGAAGCAGAAACAGCCTGGCACTGGCTAGGCACAAACTTTGTCACTTTGAAAATGTGCATCTAGACTTACAGGTAGCTAATTGTTGAAAAAAGACTTAAGAGATTAGGCCTAGTACTTGTGTGTGTACTAGGGGTCGACATTATGATTTTTCAACACTGATACCGATTATTGGTGACCCAAAAAAAGCCGATACCTATTAATCGGCTTTTTTTTATATATATATTTTTTTAATATATATATATATTTTTAAACGTATTTATTTATTTGTAATAATGACAATTACAACAATACTGAATGAACACTTAATATAATACATAAATAAAATCAATTTAGCCTCAAATAAATAATGAAAATGTTCAATTTGGTTTAAATAATGCAAAAACAAAGTGTTGGTGAAGAAAGTAAAAGTGCAATATGTGCCATGTAAGAAAGCTAATGTTTAAGTTCCTTGCTCAGAACAAGCTGGTCTTTCCTTTTAACATGAGACTAAAATATTCCCAGGTAAGAAGTATTAGGTTGTAGTTATTATAGGAATTATGGGACTATTTCTCTCTATACAATTTGTATTTCATATACCTTTTGACTATTGGATGTTCTTATAGGCACTTTAGTATTTCCAGTGTAACAGTATAGCTTCCGTCCCTCTCCTCGTTCCTACCTGGGCTCGAACCAGGAACACATCGACAACAGCCACCCCCGAAGCAGCGTTACCCATGCAGAGCAAGGGGAACAACTCAGAGTGAGTGACGTTTGAAACGCTATTAGCATGCACCCCGCTAACTAGCTAGCCATTTCACATCGGTTACACCAGCCTAATCTCGGGAGTTGATAGGCTTGAAGTCATAAACAGCGCAATACTTGAAGCATTGCGAAGAGCTGCTGGCAAAACGCACTAAAGTGCTGTTTGAATGAATGCTTACTAGCCTGCTGCTGCCTACCATCGCTCAGTCAGACTGCTCTATCAAATCATAGACTTAATTATAACATAACACACAAAAATACGAGCCTTAGGTCATTAATATGGTTGAAACCCGGAAACTATCATCTCGAAAACAAAACGTTTATTCTTTCAGTGAACTACGGAATCGTTCCGTATTTTATCTAACGGGTGGCATCCATAAGTCGAAATATTCCTGTTACATTGCACAACCTCCAATGTTATGTCATAATTACGTACAATTTTGGCAAATTAGTTCGCAACGAGCCAGGCGGCCCATGCATATACCCCGACTCTGCATGCAATAAACGCAAGAGAAGTGACACAATTCCACCTGGTTAATATTGCCTGCTAACCTGGATTTATTTTAGCTAAATATGCAGGTTAAAAATATATACTTCTGTGTATTGATTTTAAGAAAGGCATTGATGTTTATGGTTAGGTACACGTTGGAGCAACAACCGCCCTTTTTCACGTATACGCACCGCATCGATTATATGCAACGCAGGACACGCTAGATAAACTAGTAATATCATGAACCATGTGTAGTTAACTAGTGATTATGATTGATTGTTTTTTTTTATAAGATAAGTTTAACATGTAGTGACGCCCAGCCCGTGAACGGGACCGTTATCATCATCTGACACTAATTGGCATAACGCAACGGACACAAATCTTCCTAGAAAATCTTCCTCTTCATGAAAATCACAAGTGAAATATATTGGAACACAGCTTAGCCTTTTGTTAATCACACTGTCATCTCAGATTTTCAAAATATGCTTTACAGCCAACGCTAGACAAGCATTTGTGTACGTTTATCATAGCCTAGCATAGCATTATGCCTTGCTAGCAGCAGGCAAACTTGTCACGGAAATCAGAAAAGCAATCAAAATAAATTGTTTACCTTTGAACTTCGGATGCTTTCACTCATGAGACTCCCAGGTAGACAGCCAAAGTTAATTTTTTTCCCCAAAATATTATTTTTGTAGGTGAAATAGCTTTGTTTGTTCTTCACGTTTGGCTGAGAAATCGCCCGGAAATTGCGGTCACCACAACAGCGAAAAATATTCCAAATTAGCTCCATAATATCAACAGAAACATGGCAAACGTTGTTTAGAATCTATCCTCAAGGTGTTTTTCTAATATCTATTCGATAATATATCCGTCGGGACAATTCCTTTTTCTCTAGGACCGATTGGAGTAATGGCTACCTCTGCACTTTACGCGAGAATCTCTCTCAGAGCCACCACGTGACCACTTACGCAATGTGCCCCCATACGGCTATTCTTCAACAGAAATGCGTAAAACTGTCACAATGCTGTAGACACCTTGGGGAATATGTAGAAAGAGTAAGCTCGTTGATGGTACATTCACAGCCATATAGGGAGTCGTTGGAACGCAGGGCTTTCAAAACCTGGGGCACTTCCGGACTGGAAGTACCCCAGGAAGTGCCCCTTTCGCCTGCAACATCAGTTCTGTTATACTCACAGACAATATCTTTACAGTTTTGGAAACGTTAGTGTTTTCTATACAAAGCTGTCAATAATATGCATATTCTAGCATCTTTTCCTGACAAAATATCCCGTTTAAAACGGGAACATTTTTTTCCCAAAAATGAAAATACTGCCCCCTAACACCAAGAGGTTAATGCTAGCTAGCAACTTACCTTGGCTTCTTACTGCATTCGCATAACAGGCAGGCTCCTCGTGAGGCAGGTGGTTAGAGCGTTGGACTAGTTAACTGTGAGGTTGCAAGATTGAATTCCCGAGCGGACAAGGTAAAATCTGTTGTTCTGCCCCTGAACAAGGCAATTAACCCACCGTTCCTAGGCCGTAATTGAAACTAAGAATGTGTTCTTAACTGACTTGCCTAGTTAAATAAAGGTGTGTAAAAATATATTTAAAAAAACTGTCAAATCCGCTACCAAAAATACCGATTTCCGATTATGAAAACTTGAAATTGGCTATTCTGATTAATTGGTCGACCTCTAGTGTGTACTGAATGTATTTATTTTATGGCTGCAAGATTCCAGTAACTTAAGCAGGAAATCCGGAATCTTCCAACGAGGACCTCTGGTTGGAGGATGATTTGAAATAAAAATATATATACCAGAATTGTGCAACCCCTACTCCTTTTAGTACTGTGTTTCGTCCAATAATGCCTATTTTAAACTGAAACTCTCAGCCCATTAGTTATTGCTGTTGGCTTTATTCTTAATTAGTATGGGTGTAATAGTTCATCAAATCCATGGTTCGTTACATATTGCAGTTTTGCTGTCAGTTTTGTTACAGGGGGAAAATGATATGCCAACAGGAACTATATTTAAAGATGCACTATGCAGAAATTGCTCAGCCATTTCCTGGTTGATAAAATTCTAATAGTTTGCCTAATTTCAGTTTGTGACAAAACAAGCAAGTATATTGTAGAGAATCATTGTACCATCTAAGCTGCTGCGAAATATATTTTCTATAACCAAAAATATAGTATTTTTCAGCTCTTGGAAGCTAGTGTACAAAACCGAAAGTTAAAGATGCAAAAACAAAAAAACGGGAAGCCTAAAAACAGCGCCCATGGTCCAATGCTCTACCGCTTCTTAGACTGTGTTTCAAACTCATAAAAGATACACCCTTGTCCACTTATTCTCGCCTTATGCCCTTAGGAGAATCCCCGTCACCATCTTGTACGTCGGTCGAAACGATTAGCCAAACAAGGGAAGTTCGCAACGTAAGGTCCTAAGCTCTTGTTTTTTATCAAGTTTGCGAGTGTACAATTATGTTCACTTTGGGGCCTGAAACGCCCCATAATTCAATTTGCGATGATTGTACATCCGCTAAGAAAAGTCTGCCGAAACTTAAAACCTCGACATCAATATGGGTAAGTTAACATACAAGTGTAAGTACAAACTAATGTAAAAAGGTTAGAAATTGTGATACTAATGCACATGACGGCACAAACACGTCTCGTGAAAGTAATAATGTTTTTGTTTGGCTAGCTTTTGGAAATTGTAGAAATAAAACATTTTCCTTCAGAAGTTCCAGCTAGGCAGGCTAATGTTAGTTAGCTAATTAATTTGCTAGCTATCATACAGTATGCATATATTAATAATTATAGATCTAATATAAGTAGACATGCAATCATAATTAACTGTAGTGCATATAAAGCATCCACAAGCTGCCGGTGGCTGAAAACACAGCCATCGTGGGATGAACGAGTGATGAATTTCCGGGCAAGGGCGGTCCATTTTTTAAAATCATTCCTTCCTCCCTCACCCCTTGCCCTACAAGTGTATACTCGTCAGACGTCATCAGAAGTGTCCACTTAATTTGAGGGCTGAGGGGATAAGGGTGTGTCTTTAAAGTGTTTAGAATGCAGCCTTGCTTTCAATGACAATTCACATTGTGTTGGTATTCCTGACTCCATATATGATCATGAGTCGTAAAATGCCTGCTGACGGCATAATCAAGAATAACAACATTTTCTTAAATGAAAACACAATTACTCAACAACACTGAAATAAATTGCAATATGTGTGAAATCAATATGTTGACATAGGCCTAAAAATGTCATCTGTTTTGTTTTCCTACAGAGAGAAATATGGGCACTTGTGTGACTCTCATGAAGGGGGCGTGTCTGTAGCACATACTTTTAATTACTCACTCTGGGGTAATTTACATTTTTATTTTACCTTTTTTTGACTAGGCAAGTCAGTTAATTAAGACAAATCCTTATTTACAATGACGGCCTAGGAACAGTGGGTTAACTGCCTTGTTCAGGGGCAGAATGGTAGATTTTTACGTTGTCAGCTCGGGAATTTGATCTATCAACCTTTCGTTACTGGCCTAATACTCTAACCACTAGGCTACCTGCTAATGTGATGGGCTGCCACTGTTAAGTAGCTCTTTGTAGCCCTGGAGGTCCAGCCATCGGTAGTAAGTGCGACACGGGTGCATTTGCCAATTCTATGACAACTTTGGCTCGAGCTTGCTTTATATATAGAGCGGGTACTACCCTTCGAAAGGGCAAAGTTCGTAACGTAGCTCGAGCACTTTCACGAGGTGCTGAAACCTACTATTCTTATCAACCACAGAGAATGGGCACATATCCGTGGCTATAAACATACAGAGCCTTCGGAAAGTATTCAGACCCCTTGTCTTTTTCCACATTTTGTTACGTTAGACTTATTCTAAAATGTATTAAATAATCCTCAGCAATCAACACACAATACCCAATAACTTTTTTTTTTGCATTTGTATAAAATAAGAAAAACCAATACCTGTATTTACATAAGGATTCAGGCCCTTTGCTATGAGAGACAAAATTGAGCATGAGTGCATCCTGTTTCCATTGAGCATCCTTGAGATGTTTCTACAACTTGAAGTCCACCTGTGGTAAATTCAATTGATTAGACTTGATTTGGAAAGGCACACACCTGTCTATATAATACCAAGAGTCACGTCTGGAGGACCATCCCTATAGTGAAGCGTGGTGGCAGCATCATGCTTTGGGGATGTTTTTCAGTGGCAAGGACTGGGAGACTAGTCAGGACTGGGGAAAAGTACAGAGATCCTTAATGAAAACCTGCTCAGGACCTCAGACTGGGGTCCTGGTTCACCTTTCAACAGGACAACAATCCAAAGCACACAGCCAAGAAAACGCAGGAGTGCCTTTGGGACAAGTCTCTGAATGTCCTCAAATCAAAGTTTTATTTGTCACGTGTGCCGAATACAACAGGTGTAGACCTTACAGTGAAATGCTTACATACAGGTTCTAACCAATGGTGCGAGGGGAAAAAAAGGTGTATAAGTAAAGACATAAAACAACAGTAAAAAGACATTAAAAAAAGAGTAGCAAGGCTATATACCGACACCTGTTTGTCAGGCTTATTGAGGTAGTATGTACATGTAAGTATCGTTAAAGTGACTATGCATATATGATGAACGGAGAGTAAAAGATGGGTTGGGGGGAGGCACACAATGCAAATAGTCCGGGTAACCCTTTGGTTACCTGTTCAGGAGTCTTATGGCTTGGGGGTAAAAACTGTTGAGAAGCCTTTTTGACCTAGATTTGGCACTCCGGTACCGCTTGCCATACGGTAGTAGATAGAACAGTCTGTGACTGGGGTTGCTGGAGTCTTTGACATTTTTTAGGGCCTTACTCTGACACCGCCTGGTGTAGAGGTCCTGGATGGCAGGCAGCTTTGTCCCAGTGATGTACTGGGCCGTACGCACTACCCTCTGAAGTGCCTTGCGGTCGGAGGCCGAGCAATTGCCGTACCAGGCAGTGAAGCAACCGGTCAGGATGCTCTCGGTGTTGCAGCTGTAGAACCTTTTGAGGATCTCAGGACCCATGCCAAATCTTTTTATATTCCTGAGGGGGAATAGGCTTTGTCGTGCCCTCTTCACGACTGTCTTGGTGTGTTTGGTCCAATCTAATTTGTTGTTGATGTGGACACAAAGGAATTTGAAGCTCTCAACCTGCTCCACTACAGCCCCGTCGATGAGAATGGGGACGTGCTCGGTGCTCCTTTTCCTGTAGTCCACAATTATCCCATTAGCCTTGGTTACGTTGAGGGATAGGTTGTTATTCTGGCACCACCCGGCCAGGTCTCTGACCTCCTCCCTATAGGCTGTCTCATCGTTGTCGGTGATCAGGCCTACCACTGTTGAGTTGTCTGCAAACTTGATGGTGTTGGAGTTGTGCCTGGCCATGCAGTCGTGGGTGAACAGGGAGTACAGGAGGGGACTGAGCACGCACCCCTGGGGAGCTCCAGTGTTGAGGATCAGCAATGCAGATGGGTTGCTACCTACCCTCACCACCTGGGGGTGGACCGCCAGGAAGTCTAGGATCCAGTTGCAGAGGGAGGTGTTTAGTCCCAGGTTCCTTAGCTTAGTGATGAGCTTTGAGGGTACTATGTTGTTGAATGCTGAGCTGTAGTCAATGAACAGCATTCTCACATAGGTGTTCCTTTTGTCCAGGTGGGAAAGGGCAGTGTGGAGTGCAATAGAGATGGCGTCATCTGTGGATCTGTTTGGACGGTATGCAAATTGGAGTGGGTCTAGGGTCTCTGGGATAATGTTGTTGATGTGAGCCATTGCCAGCCTTTCAAAGCACTTCATGGCTACGGACGTGAGTGCTACGGGTCTGTAGTCATTTAGGCAGGTTGCCTTTGTGTTCTTGGGCACAGGGACTATGGTGGTCTGCTTGAAGCATGTTGGTATTACAATCAGAGACATGTTGAACATGTCAGTGAAGACACCTGCCAGTTGGTCAGCACATGCCCGGAGCACACGTCCTGGTAATCCGTCTGTCCCCGCAGCCTTGTGTATGTTGACCTGTTTAAAGGTCTTATTCATGTCAGCTACGGAGAGCGTGATCACACAGTCGTCCGGAACAGCTGATGCTCTCATGCATGCCTCGGTGTTGCTTGCCTCGAAGCGAGCATAGAAGTGATTTAGCTTGTCTGGTAGGCTCATTACATTGGGCAGCTCGCGGCTGTGCTTCCCTTTGCAGTCTGTAATAGTTTGCAAGCCCTGCCACATCCGAAGAGCGTCGGAGCCGGTGTAGTATGATTCAATCTTTTAGCCCTGTATTGACACTTTGCCTGTTTGATGGTTCGTCGCAGGGCATAGTGGGATTTCTTGTAAGCTTCCGGGCTAGAGTCCCGCACCTTGAAAGCGGCAGCTCTGCCCTTTTGCTCAGTGCAAATGTTGCCTGTAATCCATGGCTTTTGGTTGGGGTATGTACGAACAGTCACTGTTGGGACAACGTCCTCATGCACTATTTGATAAAGCCAGTGACTGATGTGGTGTACTCCTCAATGTCATCGGAAGAATCCCGGAACATGTTCCAGTCTGTGATAGCAAAGCAGTCCTGTAGTTAAGTATCTGCTTCATCTGACCACTTTTTTATAGACTGAGTCACTTGTGCTTCCTGCTTTACTTTTTTGCGTGAAAGCAGGAATGAGGAGGATGAAGTTGTGGTCGAATTTACCAAATGGAGGGTGAGGGAGAGCTTTGTACGCGTCTCTGTGTGTGGAGTATAGGGGATCTAGATTTTTTTTTTTTCCTCTGGTTGCACATTTAACCTTTCTAGGGCAGGGGTTCCTCTTGCGGACAACATTCCGCTGAAAAGGCAGCGTGTGAAATTCAAAAATATTTTTCTGAAATATGTAACTTTCACACATTAACAAATCCAATACAGCAAATGAAAGAAAAACATCTTGTTAATCTACCCATCATGTCCGATTTCAAAAATGCTTTACAGCTAAAGCACAAAATATGATTATGTTAGGTCAGATTCAAGTCACAACACACAGCCATTTTCCAGCCAAAGATAGTCACAAAAAGCAGAAATGTAGATCAAATTAATCACTAACCTTTGATCTTCATCAGATGACACTCCTAGGACATCATGTTGCACAATACATGTATGTTTTGTTCGATAATGTGCATATTTATATCCAAAAATCTCAGTTTACATTGGCATGTTACGTGCAGTAATGTTTTGATTCCAAAACATCCGGTGATTTTACAGAAATACTCATAATAAACATTGATAAAAGATAGACTTATCCTCTATTCAACCGCTGTGTCAGATTGTTAAAAAACTTTACGGAAAAAGCATAATCTGAGTACGGCGCTCAGAACCCAAAACAGCCAGAGGATTCTGGAAAAAAACACTAAATATTCACTTACCTTTGATCTTCATCAGAAGGCACTCCCAGGAATCCCAGTTTGACAATAAATGACTGATTTGTTCCATAAAGTTTGATAACGCCCATCATTTAGCCACTTGTTGTTAGCGTGTTCAACCCAGTAATCCATCTTCATGAGGCGTGAGCATTTCCTCCAAACAAACTCGAAAAGTTCCGTTACAGTCCGTAGAAACAAGTCAAATGATGTATGCAATCAATCTTTAGGATGTTTTTAACATAAATCATCTAAGGTCTGAAGAAAATCATTGGAACGAGAGCATACTCTGTCGGGAGCGCGCGTTATGAGACCGAGTCTCTGCCAGACCACTGACTCAAAGAGCTATTATGAGCCCCTTCTTTATAGTAGAATCCTTAAACCAGTTTCTAAAGACTGACATCTAGTGGAAGCCCTAGGAAGTGCATCCTCATTCATATCTCACTGGGATTTCAAAGGCACTGTTTTGAAAATCGATTTCTCGCTTCCTGTTTGGATTTCTTCTCAGGTTTTTGCCTGCCATATGAGTTCTGTTATACACAGACATTATTCAAACAGTTTTAGAAACTTCAGGGTGTTTTCTATCCAATACTAATAATAATATGCATATATTAGCATCTGGGACAGAGTAAAAGTGAAAATGCTGCCCCCTATCCCAAAAAGGTGAACATGTTGATAGAGATTTGGTAGAACTGATTTAAGTTTCCCTGCATTAAAGTCTCGGGCCACTAGGAGCGCAGCCTCTGGGTGAGTGGTTTCCTGTTTGCTTATTTCTGAGTGCGGTCTTAGTGCCAGAATATGTTTGGTGGTAAATAAACAGCCACGAAAAGTATAGCTTAGAACTCTCTCTAGGAAAGTAGTGTGGTCTGCAGTTTATCACAATATACTCTACTTCAGTCGAGGAAAAATCCAGAGACTTCCTTAGATTTCGTTCACCAGCTGTTGTTTACAAATATGCACTGACCCCCCCCCCCCCTCGTCTTACCGGAGTGTGCTGTTCCATCCTGCAGGTGCAGCGTGTATCCCGCTAGCTGAATATCCATGTCGTCATTCAGCCACGATTCCATGAAGCATAGGATATTACAGTTTCTGATGTCCCGTTGGTAGGATATTCGTGATCGTACCTCGTCTAGTTTATTGTCCAATGATTGCACGTCGACAAGTAATATTAACGGTAACAGCAGCTTTCCTAGTAGTCTTCTCCGGGTCCGGACGAGGCATCCGGCTCTTTGTCCTCTTCGTCGCTTCCTTTTGCGGACAATTGGGATGTCTGCCCTGTGGGGTGTTTGGAGAATATCGTGTGAGTCCTGCTTGTTGTTTAAGAAATGTTTGTCTAATCCGAGGTGAGTGATCGCTGTCCTGATATCCAGAAGCTCTTTTCTTCTGTAAGATACGGTTGCAGAAGCATTATGTACAAAACAATTTCCAAAATATTGTGAAAAAAACACAATAGCACAATTGGTTAGGAGACCGTAAAACGGCGGCCATGTCCTCCTGCGCCATTCGAGAGGGAGATCCTGGACTTGAACCCAATCGAACATCTCTGGAGAGACCTGAAGATAGCTGTGCAGCGACACTCCCCATCTAACCCTACAGAGCTTGAGAGGATCTGCAGAGAAGAATGGGAGAAACTCCCCAAATACAGGTGTGCCAAGCTTGTAGAGTTATACCCAAGAAGACTTGAGTCTGTAGTGTCTAGCCAGGGTTTTTCAACAAAGTACTGAGTAAAGGGTCTGAATACGTATGTAAATGTGTCAACATGTTTGAGGTTTTAGCAGCTGCATAGGTTATTCTCATTGAGCAGTTGCGACTGACTTACTGTTAACGATTTATCCACAACTCTGCCAATTGCCATTGTAATCTACTGGGAAACCAACATTTCCCAAACTGGAGATTTAAACAATGATGGAGGATCCTCCTGGTTTATCCACCCCACCACCTCAAAAAAAAGACTGTTTGAAATGTGGAAATTAAGGTTCAAATTTTGATTCCAACGTGTGCATAAGGCTCTAGTTGTTTTAACAGAATAGCCTGATTTTATTTATTTTTATTTTCCCCAGATTTACTTGAGGCATACAACGCAGCGTAGGCAATGCCTATCAGCCTAGTGTTTTAAGTGTTTATATTAAAAAAAGTGTTCATTCGGGTCAAGTGTTGACCGAACCAAGGTCCCCAACGGTTCAGTAGGAATACATGTACCTTTACACCCCTTTTAATCAGCCCAGTCGTTGTGGCTTTATTCATAATGAGCCCAGTCAGATTAGTAGCTAGCTGGACAATACAGTTTAGTGTGTTAAGTAATGTTGTGTCATTAACTAGCTACACTGCTGCTGGAAGAAGACTAGTGGCTTACATGTATAAGAGGCTGTTGTTCTTTACATAACGTGGGTGACGAGAGAGACTAATTAGTTTTGCAGTAAAGATGTTGCCCAACAATACCATTCAATACTTTATTTTCTTATTTGTGGCCTTCTACTGTTTGTCATAAGCAGGACAAGGGATTCTCCACCAGAGATGGTTCCTGTGCTGTATCATTTCCTCTGTTTAATCCCTGGACCCTGTCTCCTCCAGAGCCATCTATTTTGCTGCGTACTCCAGTGCCAAAGAGAGACTGAATGGAGTGTTTCAGCCGGACTCCACCCAGGTCCACATGGTGTCTGCTGGCTTGGCAGGTAACCACGCCCACTTTCTAACACTATACATGTACTCTTTTTTTCCAGTTTTATTTCTAGATTTTTTGTTGGTAGTTATACTTTTCAGTCATACAATTTTCTGTGAGTATTTGGATGATAGCCTAACCTGGAGTGTCATGTGATGTGACCACTTCTGTGTTGGTCAGACATGCCAGAGGACTGGATCTGACCGGGTCAGTGGTGGTCCAGTCCAATGCAGACTGACTAGGTCCCCTACCTCACCTTCCTATTCTAGGGTTAGGTTTGTATATTCTAGTCTCGCGCTACAGTAGATCTGCCCAGCAGCTCTCAGCCTGTTGTTTCATGTGACAGCTCCCCATATGACCTAATCCTCTAGCCTAGTGGCTAAACTAGTTTCTGACATAAGGCGTCCCTCTTTCTTTCATTGTGCATGTTATTAGGATGATGTGTTTCTTTCCAAAGGCAAGGGAGTAGAATAAAGTCTATTGTTGACGTTCCGTCTGCAAAATCTGTTAGGCCTATGTAATGCAGAGCGTTTCCCATGGCCGTTCCCCATGCCTATTATCATACAATTATATTGAAAAACTCCAATTGTACCGTTTCACACACACACACCTTTTCTAGATGAGGAAATAGTATCTCTAGAAGATTCATTCTGTCCAGTGACACAGTGATACTAAGAGGAATGCAATATGTCATGGAGCCTCGACTCCTGGCTTCTACCCCTTTAGAAATGAGGTCAGTCAGGCAAGCTGGGCTTTGAACGAGCACTGCATGTTTCTGTAATGGAGAACCAGAGCCAACGTGAGACTGTGTTTTTGACAGGTTTCTGTTAACACCCTGTCCCTCTGAGCAGCATGGCTTGGTCCTTCCGCCAGTCGAGTCAAGGTCGGCTCTGCTTTATTTAGTAAGCCCATGTACGCCTCATACCCCCTCTAGTGGCTATGCCATGAGGTGCTGCTACCTGTAGAACTAGTTTTGCCACATCACCGGCTTCTCTCTGTGATACAGGAGAGGGGAATAGTCTGGCCCTGGTAAGAGGCTGATGTGTTGACAGGTAGGTGAGAAAAGACGCCTGTTTGCCATTGGTAGAGAGATATGTAGAGCTCATTGGTACATGGTAGTTATGTGATACAGAGAGCTGTGTAGCCAAGTGGCTTCTGCAGAGCTAGGAATAACCCTGAGATCAGTGTCAGCATGACTGCTGGGTAAAAGCAGCCTAACACTGATTATTATGAGAGTGTAACCTTTACACACACTAACATGCACACACGTTGCATCACACATGTGGTCACGACACAGATATCCTTGGCCTTGTCATATTGTGGTATGTTAATGAGCTCCTTTCTCTCTTGGAAGTGGGGTTGACAGTTAATTTAACCCGCCATTATTTCTGATCGTTTTGAATAGTGTTTTGTTCTGCAGCTTGGTAGACAAACACTAAGTGTTAGTGGTGTTTAGTCTATTAAGCAAAGTGTGTCTAAATGTGAGCTCTTGTCCTTCCTCTCAGGGTTCACAGCCATCACAGCTACCAACCCTATCTGGCTCATCAAGACTCGCATGCAGCTGGACTCCAGGTAAACACAAACGTCTGAGTAGGTAGTGGCTAGAGGTGGATTTAGGATGTTGTGTCGGTTGTACCATTGATAAATCCCAATTCCACCCGTCTTTTCATAGGAACCGCGGGGAGAAGCCCATGAATGCGTTTGAGTGTTTGCGGCGGGTGTACCAGACAGAAGGCCTGCGAGGGTTCTACCGGGGAATGTCAGCGTCCTACGCTGGAATCTCAGAGACTGTAATCCACTTTGTCATCTATGAGAGCATCAAGCGGCGCATCCTGGAGGCCAAGGCAGCGCAGCACATGGACGAGGAGGAGGAGGCGTCCAAGGACGCCTCGGACTTTGTGGGGATGATGCTCGCCGCCGCCACCTCCAAGACCTGTGCTACGTCCATCGCTTACCCGCATGGTGAGAGCAGTGTGTTCTGGGAGCAGGTGGAGGATAGGTGGTTTCTAGTCAGTCGTGTGTTTGTTGTCCTTTTACTAGTTAGAACCTGTGGTTAATATTGGTTGTCCTTAACCTTAATATAATTAGGCAAGTCAGGTAAGAACAAATTCTTATTTACAATGACGGCCTACCACCGGCCAAACCCGTATGACGCTGGGCCAATTGTGCGCTACCCTATGGGACTCCAAATCACTGTCGGATGTGATGCAGCCTGGATTCAAACCAGGTACAAACCAACCCCTCATAGACCACTCCGCCACTCGGGAGCCCACATGTGCACCTTAGACCATGTTACTGTGAGAGTAAATTATATTTAAGTCCAGTATGGAATCTAGTATTGATTTTGAATCACCAGGAAATGCGCATGCTCCTCTCCCCTCTTTACAGAAGTGATCCGGACCCGGCTACGGGAGGAAGGCACCAAGTACCGTTCCTTCTTCCAGACTCTGACCATGGTTCCCAAGGAAGAGGGCTACCGGGCGCTGTACCGCGGCCTCACCACCCACCTTGTGCGCCAGATCCCTAACACCGCCATCATGATGTGTACCTACGAGCTAGTGGTCTACATGCTGAATGGTTAACCTCTGACCCTTGACCCAAAATGAAATCCCAGAGAGAGATGGGCCGACGTGGACGGATGGCATAAAGAGGCCCCAGAGAAATTAAACAGGAGAGGGACCAGGGACTGTCATCTCTCCCACCTCCAGTCCCTCCATCCTGTCTTTCTAAAACTAAAGCAAATTGTCCCAAAAGCACCTGTTTTTTGGGATGGGGAGTTGGGTTGTTTTCAGGGGTGCACGACATAGGAAGAGGGGTCGGTAGACAGGAAATCAATGTTTGTTTTGGGATATGGTTTAAAGTTGTTTAAAAAGAAGCTGTCTCATTGAAAATTAGTCCTTAGGAGCCCTTTCTCTCGCTCTCTCTCGTTTTCTTGCCCTCTCTTATTGTCTCCTAAATAAGCGCATAGCTTACTGGAGCAGGTACATTGGGGAGAGCACTCAAGCTAGTTTAGAGTCTAACAATGCTAATCATTTCTCTGGTTTGTGTGTCAAGGGGGCAATTGGTAGTATAGGCTTGTTGAGTGCAGGGAGGTCTTGAGGTGGGGATAGTGTTGGAGTGAGGTGGATAGGGGATGAGCCTTGCATGACGACTTCAACTGACCTGTACAGATGCATAATAATGATATGTGGGGAAGCAAAGTTCAGACCAGCCCTGGTTTCTGGATCTCAGTAGACCACAGTTGGACCGCAGGCATTCAGAACCACACAGTGCTGGTCAGGTCCACTTTGTACTCAGGACGAAGCCTGGTCCTCTCCACCCCATTTGGTCAACATGCACAGGGGCTAGTCCACTCTGACAGGCCTAACCTAGGAGACTGGCTTGCCCTGACTGACATCTTGACTAACACTAGACATTGATACTGGAAGAAATATGCAGAAGTCTTTACTGTACGGCCTGGTCAGTGTGGACAGCACTTTGGGCTCTTTCTGTGTACATTCTGTAAAGTGAGTTGGGTGACCGTAAGAACCTCTGACCCACTCCCTCAGCACCCAGACTGACCAGAATCATCCGCCCTTTTTAACTACTTGAATGTTAACCAACTCAAGGAATAACAAACTAAAGACGATGGGAGTATTGTCTCGCGTCAGAAGCCATCGCGCTATCTGAAGTGAGACTCTGCTATGATAGTGAAACAACCACCAACCTTGTGAATATACTAAGAACAAAAAAAATATTAACAGAAAATCAATAACTTAACAAGACAATTTTATACACTGAACAAAAATATAAACGCTACAATTTTACTGAGTTTACAGTTCGTATAAGGAAATCAGTCAATTGAAATAAATAGAGGCCCTAAATCTATGGATTCCACATGACTGGGCAGATGGCGCAGCCAATCCGAATGAGTTATTCTCCAAAAAAGGGCATTATTACAGACAGAAATACCCCTCGGTTTCATCAGCTGTCCAGGTGGCTGGTCTCAGGCGATCCTGCAGGTGAAGAAGCCAGATGAGGAGGTCCTGGGCTGGTGTGGTTACACGTGGTCTATGGATGTGAGGGCGGTTGGATGTACTGCCAAATTCTCTAAAACGACGGAGGCGGCTTATGTTAGAGAAATGAACATTCAATTCTCTGAACATCTCTAGTGGACATTCTTGCAGTCAGTGTGCTAATTGCACACTCCCTTAACTTGAGACATCTGTGGCATTATCTTGGCAAATTAGAAATGCTCACTAACAGGGATGTGAACAAATTTGAGAGAAATAAGCTTTTTGTGCATATGGAACATTTCTGGAATCTTTTATTTCAGCTCATGAAACCAACACTTTACATGTTGCGTTTATATCTTTGTTCAGTATAATAATGATTAAATGGTATATTAATGTCTTCATAAGATGTAACATTGTTGAATTCTTCTGCCCAGTCATGGGAACATAAACTATATGTTTTGGGGGAAATTCAGGGTGAACCTCTGAACCCCCAAGGTTTCCTCTCCCCCTTAGACAAATGTGTGATTCTTTATGCACTTTTCTGTACACCTGCTCTGACCTACAATTGCATCTCTTATTTCTCTGCCTCAGCATCCAAGCAAGTGTTACAGCTGAGACAATCCTCTGTCCAGTGTTCACTTTGGAGGTGTGTTGTTGTACAGTCTGTGTGTGAGAATAGATGGGATACTGGAGTGTACGTGATGCTACACGATACGGAGGCCCTATGTTTCTATCTCTATACTTTATGCAGTATATGTGTAGTTAGAAGAAGAAAGACTGCGTTTCAAACCCGATTTTCTAAAATGTTTCATTTTGAAACGTCTTTTTCTGGTTTGTTTTGTTTGATTTCAAATCGGACTGTTTTTCGATGGAAAACAAAAAGATGCTCTCTACCTACTTCGCCTCCATTTTATTGTTTTGCTGTTTTTCCTGTTTATTTTGTTTGAGTTCTGTTTCAAAATGACAATGTTCATCTCCTTGTCTACCTGTTGTTTACATTCAGCTGTGTGTAACCATAGACGCCCTCACCTACTGACCTTTCCCCGCTCACATGCTACGAGCACAAAGAGCCTTTCCAGCACATGTAAGCTTCACTGCAGCCATTCACTCAAATATCCACAGGTCACACTAATGCTAGAAATAAGAATTAGGTTTATAACAGGTCCTTAACAGAAAATGACTGTATTGCTACTCAATATTCACTCTGGAACCCAGAAAATTAAGACGGTAGTGACTGGAGCTGTATTACTATCTAGATAAAAGAAAACCAGCTACAGTTTGAGATGTGTGCATTGTTCAAATGCACCTCTTCACTCTCCATGCCAACAGATCTGGGTGACATGGCTGAGACAATCATGAAGGCTGTAGAAGCAACTAACAACCTCACTAAAACAACTAAGGCTGTATGTAGTAAGCACATTCTAAAGAGGGTCAACGGTGAAGTCCGCTTGTGTTCCGCAAACAAAACAACCTGTACCTCTGAGTGACTACACCAAGGGTTTCAGAGCTCCCTCCTCAGGGACCACTGGACGTTTCACATACTTGTTGTAGCCCTAAACTGGCACACCTGATTCAATTAGTCAACTATCACCAATTGAGTTGTGCCAATTTGGGGCGCCAACAAATATGTGAACCATCTGGTGGTCCCTGAGGAGAGGTTTGGGAAGTATTACTCTACACCAGGGATGGGCAACTGATGGGGGTGGGGGCCACTAAATCTGAACTCATCATGAGGGGCCACATTTGCTCACAGGTCTGTGTACCTACATCCCAAAAAATATTAAAACACTTATTGCACACAGTGAGTTCATGCAATTTGTGACTTTTTAAGCAAAATTGGATTAATGCAGGGTAGTAACATAATGAGTTGGGATTATGGTTCTTTGTTTACCTAGCTAGCTACATGTCTTAACAAAAGACTCCACTATGCAAGTAACCATTTCGGGTGCGTTCGTAAATTCAGTATGGCCATCTACTCTGATTTCAGAGCACTAATCTGAATTGTGCCAGAGAATAACTGATGCATGAACGAACGCTCAACACCCGTTGAATATGGTTTGTGTCTGTAAACGTCTGCAAAAAAAGCATAATGAAATTGTTGCCAGCAGCACAGTCAGTCACCAATGCTCTGGATAACATGAAAAGTCTAACCAGCTCTGCTAGGGCGAGTAAAATGGTCAGAGGGGGGTGTTCTCATGTTTGTCTAGAAGTAGCTAGCAAACTTTAGCTTGGGTGCTTGACTGCCGTTGAATGTTCGGATCAACCCTACTCCTCGGGCCGGGGCGTCCAGTGTACGCTCCGAGTGCAAAATGCTCTGAATTTATGAATATGAATACAGTATCTGGCAGCACAGTTGTAGTCACTAACGCTCTGGATAACATAACAGCCCAACCACCTCTGCTAGGGTGAGTAATGTTCAGTGAGCTGTTCTCTCATTTGTGTGGAAGTAGCTGGCAAGTCTGCTTGGGTGCTTGACTGCTGTTAGTACAGAATGCTCAGATCAACCCTTAAAGATTTAGCTCCACCCATCTTTAAGAGGGTGTGAACGATGCTGAATGGGTGTAGACAGACAAAGGGCTCTTCACTAGATACGAAAACATTCAAAGGCCATTTTCTCAAAAGTGAGTAAACAAGTTTATCAACTTCCAAAGCAAAATTACTTCCCCATTGTTCCTCAACTGTAGTGTATGATATATCATTTTGTAGCTCTGAGTCTCTACTTTTATCCAATGTAAAAAAAAAACATGATTTCAAATTTTGCTACATAAGACCGATTTGAGCCAGTCGGTCACAAATGTTCACTCCTAGACTTGCCATAACAAAGGGGTTGAATAGTATTGACTTAAGACATTTCAGCTTTTAATTTTGTATTAATTTGTAAGCATTTCTAAAAACATAATTCCGCTTTCACATTGAGGTATTGTGTTTAGGCCAGTGTCACATCTCAATTAAATCCATTTTAAATGGGGCTGTGAAACGGGACGGAATACTTTCTGAAGGCGCTGTAACTTCCTGCAATTCTACACATTTTGACAGAGTTGTGAGAAATGTTTGGAGTTTATAATACATCTGAGGAAGACTGACCAACAAATTCTCTGGGGGCCACCCAGCCAGTAATTCTACCATAATTACTAAGTATAGCTGGCCGCTAGACTAATTTACCAATCTAATCATTTTTTTTGCTGACATCAGTGGTGGAAAAAGTACCCAATTGCCATACTGAGTAAAGATACCTTAATAGAAAATGACTCAAGTAAAATACTACTAGAGTAAAAGTCAAAGTATTTGGTTTTAAACATACTTTAGTATCAAAAGTAAAATAAATATTTTCACATTCCTTATATTAAGCAACCTAGACAGCACACTTTTTTATTCATGGATTTTATTTAATTATTATTTAACTAGGAAAGTCAGTTAAACAAATTCTTATTTAGAATGACAGCCTACCCCGGCCAAACCGGACAACGCTGGGCCAATTGTGCGCTGCCCAATGGGACTCCCAATCACGGCCGGATGTGATACAGCCTGGATAGCCAGGGGCACACTCCAACACTGACATTTAGTGAGTCTCAGATCAGAGGCAGTTGGGATATTCTCTTTATAACTGTTTGAATTAGACCATTTCTGTACTATGTATTGAACATGTAACAAGTACTTTTAGGAGTCAGGGAAAATGGAGTAAAAAGTAAATTCTTCTTTAGGAATGTAGTGGGGGTAAAAGTTTGGGAAAATAGAAATAGTACAGATAGTCAAAGTACTTTACCCCACTGTCTGACATGGCCGAACTGAGTGACTGTCAGTGACTGACATGAGAAAAACTGCTGATGCACAACATTTTGAAATTGTACAAATTCAAACTGTCAACAGTAAGTTGAGACCCAGAGTGAGTTTCCACAATATATTTATATTCTGGGAGCTCAAAGTATTGGGACAGTGAAAATTTGTTGTTTTGGCGCTGTACTTTGAAATTATGCAATGGTTGTGAGGTTAAAGTGCAGACTGTCGGCTTTAATTTGAGGATATTTTCATCCATAATCGGTTGAACAGTTTAGAAATTACAGCACTTTGTACATAGTCCTTCCATTTTAGGGGACCAAAAGTATTGGGACCAATTCACTTGTGTATTAAAGTAGTAAACATTTTAGTATTTGGTAATATATTCATAGCATGCAATGACATCAAGCTTGTGACTATAATTGGTTGGATGCATGCTGTTTGTTTTTGGTTGTTTCAGATTATATATTCATTTCTATTGGGCACAAATTAATGTATTGCCATTTAAGTCACTTATCACAAATAATAGAATATATTTCTAAACACTTCAGGATAATCCTGAATAAATTGTGAATAATGAGCAAGAAAGTTAAGCACAAATATCACCCCCCCCAAAAAAAAAAAAAAATTTGCTAAACTCCCCTTTTATTGTAATGGTGAGTGGTTAGCGTTTCTTGTGGGTATGATATTTGTGCATCCAACTCTATCATCATTTTTCACGACTCATTTAGGATACACATATGAATTTGTCCCAATACTTTGTTCCCCATTTTTATGGGACCATGTACAAAAAGTGGTGTTTAGAGTTTAACTGTTCATCCGATATGCATGAAAATACTCTTAAAGCTGACAGCCTGCACTTTAACCTCAGTAACTGCATCATTTCAAATCCAAAGTGCTGGAATACAGAGCCAAAACAACATGTCACTGTCCCAATACTTTGGGCGTTCTCTGTATAATATATTTGTATTGATCCCTGCTCTACACGTACATACTTCTACTCTGGGTGTATCGCTGTGTGTTTATATCTAGAGACATTTGGTACAGTTCCTTCACATGGGTCTGTTCTCACTTTGTCCTTGATTTTCTGAATTATTTCCGTTCCATATGATTATCATCATGCCCTTCTGTTTTGTAGGTGTGAGAGAGACCCTGTAGGGGTGGGTGTGTCCTTTAGAAGTATGAATCCAGTCTATTAATTACTAACAGTGTGTTCTTTTTCCATTTATTTCCTCTAATTTGTATTTTTTCATGTTTCTGACGAGCCTCCTAGAAGTGTGGCTGACTATGCATTCTCTTCACCCCTAGTTTGTAAAACAAATCTATTAAAAAATGTGGTTGGAGCGTTTTGGCATGTGTGTGATTTAATTGTGACCAGAACATTACCATACCATTCCTTTATCAAAATGTCTGTCCCACTTCAGGGAACTGTTTCCTCTGCCGGTAAACGTTTTTATAACCAGCAGATGGCAGTATTGACTACAGGTACCAGCAGCTCTACCAAGTTGCTCAAAACAAACAAGTTTCCAGTTGTATTAGTCTTATGTACGGGATACACCATCCAACTAAATGCTTACTTGCATGTTCCTTCGATAATGCAACAATGAGAAATAAAATAAAAAACTAAGTAAATAGCCCAGAATAGAAAACATTTTAGCATAATACAGGAAGGCACAATTTATAGTCCAATATTTACATGTGTTTTGAAGACGGACGGATGGACGGGGGGGGGGGGATTGGGGGCCAAGTGTTTAGACATAAGAGTCTGCTAGACACAGATGTGTGTGTGGATGAGTTGGTGCTGGCGGTCAGTCCAGTTCAAGTGTTCAGCAGGGGCGAGATGGAGGATATTCACGTCAACCAGACACTGGACAGGAAAACAACCATCCTACAGCTCCAGACATGCCCTGTCCTTTCAGTAGAATTACCATCACACAATACCATCTACCACAACATGGACGTCAAACCATAGTGAGGTGCTCTTTTCACGGAAATGTCCTTTCCATTCTTCATACAGTTCATTGACGTCACAGCAACAATGTCCTGTAATGTTCTTTTCAATGTGGTAGCAGTTGTCGAAAAGGAAAATGCTCCTTTGTCTCATGGTCTTTCTTCCCTAGTCTATACCCTCACAAAGTACCTCAGGAAGCTATTGGACTTTGATTTTCCCACGTAGCGGCGGTTGTTTCCTTGAGTTGACAATAGCCCCCAGTTCCACTCACAGGTCAGTGTGTTAGAATGTGACCACAACACAGAAGAGACATGATGGCCATGCGCTGACGGATGCTGACCTTTATTTGGACGCTAGTGGTTCTGCCAGTTCTGTTCCATGCCTGCAATGACCACATTCACAGCCCCCTTCACTGGTTGCAATGACTCATGGTTCTTAAAACGGTTTGATTGATAGTTCCCGAAAGTGAGTAAAGGGCTATTTTCTGTTGAGTGTGTCTCATCTAGAAGACTGACTATGTACCCTTTCTAAAGATCATTCAAATAGCTTAGAGAAAAGTAGCTTTGAGAAGTCAAGCACTCATTCATTTAATCTGAGTGAGAGAAACAGACCACAGAACCAAACAATACATTTTACATAACGCTCTGAAGGAGATAAGAGCAAACCTAGGTGATTTTCTTTTAGGAATTATACATTTCTTCATCTTGCCTCTGTGGGAGACAACAGCACTTCAACTGCTACAGTTCTCCTCCCACCCTCCATGTCACTCAATATAGGATGAGAGGGAGGGAAAGGAATGAGGTGAAGACGAGGGAGCAGAGAAAAGTGAAAGGAGGAATGTTGATGGGCATCATGGAGTGAAGGCAGTAGAATAGACAGGTGAGGGGAGAGATTACACCTTTTGTGATGGAAAGTAACAGGCATAAGAGAGGTAAAGGACAGGAGTGCAGACAGTAATAATATGGACGATGATGGAAGTTGGTTGGAGAGGGTGAGAAGTGGGGAGAAATTAGTTGAGTAGGGGGAGAGGGAAAGGAGGGAGCCAATAGCCACGGTTGTAAGATTATATCCTAGTCAACAGGATATAGAGCTCAATTGTAAATCAGCATAGTAGCGTAGCTCAAATCAAGCTGTCACAACAAACTGTCAAGACACAGGGGGTGTATCAAGGATAAGCCCCTTTTAGACAGATCAAACTTCTGAGCACCAGCTTTTATCCTGATTTGATCCTACCCTTCCGCAAGGGAGTAAATTAATTACTAAATTCCAAGGGCAGGGATGTCATTTAACTGATATTTGATTTCCAATGCCTTGTCTTAGGCTCTAACTGTGATGCTGTGTCCAGAATCATGCCCTGAAGCGCTTCATGCTTCAAATCCCTGCTTCTTAACCTGCATTTCAGCACTAAAGCCTTCACCTGAGATACCTGGTAAAATAAGGGTTACAAGAAATGTAAGTCGACAAGAACACATTCTCATTTACAGCAATGACCTGGTGAATAGTTACAGGGGAAAGGAGGGGGGGGGTGAATGAGCCAATTGCTATAACACAAGCTTATGTACACTTCTGGTAATGGGCAGGTAACCATGGCCCTGCAAAATCATCCCTACCTATTGGGTAGGATGATTGTAACCATTTAGGGAAATGTTTCCTTCCCTACAACCGAACTCTCTCACCACTTACGTTAAATCATCTCATCAGTACCACTTTGCTGTCCTGGTGTGATCTTGATATGATTGACAGACAGATTTATGCTGTAAAACATGAATGGTCAGGGAAAGCTGCTTTGTCAGAACTGTGATCACATAACAGGCTTTGTTCTCTGTTCAAAGCCGGCCTGCTTCAGAAAACGTCACGGACTAAATATCAAATACAGGCATCCAACTACAGCAACATACTTTAAATCACAGTTAAATAAATGAATGACTATTTTTGATTCAAAGGCATAATGTTGTGAATGTGCTGGGCAGCATTGAGACTTCCCTTCATTTGGATGACACTGGCATACTGAGGTGACAGTAGGTCCAACTGTACAGAAAACACCAGCGTGTTTGGTTCAGTTTGTTTGTGTTTTATTCACATTTAAAAGATTCTCATGGCAGCACATTCCTCAATCAGTCTCTCTCAGCGAGACTTCCTGTCTCACCCGGGTCACTTCCTGTCCAGCAAATCTCAAAGGATCTCAAAACCATAGAAAACAAAAAATCAGAAACAAACTAAATCCCCAGTCATAAAAACAGAACATATACTTAAAAGAATAGTCACCAACAGGATAAGAACGGAAAGAGGGGAAAAAAAGCAGCAGGTCTTTCTCTCCTGTGATAGATGTACTTTCTCTGAGCACATAAACAGTAACAGATTGGCCCTCAGACCAACCTCAGCTTTAACACATCACACTGACTGACAACATTCCAGGTATGTCCACCATGCCACCATATTCCCTACATAGTGCACTACACTTGATCAGATGGCGTGCACTATGTAGGGAATAGGGTGCCACTGTAGATGCAGCCCCAGTCACTCACCCAGACAGAGGCATGGATCCAATGAAACCCACTGATAAATAAAAGGAGACTGCCAGTTGAGGTGAGGAAGGTGCAGTGCAGCAGGGGACTAGAGATATCAAGGCTGCAGTGTTGCCAAACTCAGTGGTTCAGACTGATGTCTTAGGGTGCCTGTTGCGGAGCAAGACCGACACGCACCAACCCACACATACATAAAACCTCACACAGCCAAAACAGCCCCTCTGAGCATGAGCGAGTGTTTGCATATGCATGCGTTGAACGATGTTCGCGTCCCTGTGGCTAGGGGCTGGTAAGCCTCAGTAGAGCCTGCTATAGAGTCGAAATATCTACATGTTCAGAGAGGCTTCCAGAGAGTCTGTATAGATGTACAGTAACTATGTGTGCATCATCCCCAAAACACCCTGTTCCTCCGGGAATATATTCTAGAAGCTGACACGCTATAAACCCATAGACCCAATAAGAAGCCAGCATCATAGCCCAACACTTCTGCTAGAGTCCTGTCTCATGCCCATCTACCTCCGTCTGTCCATCAGTCACTCATTTGTCCATCTGGGGGACAGCAGTGAGCAAACTGAAACAATAGAGTTCAAAATGAACACATCCTAAAAGGAAACTCGCAACTCCTTTATAGGCTTCCTCCCGACCATCATCGTCAGTAGATGTCCAGTGTTTCAGGGTTCAATTGTTTGGGGTTGACTGTAGTGAAATGTAGCCGTCGTCAAGCAGTCGTTCATTGTCCTGGTGTGTGTAGGTTCACTGGTACTGGAGGTAGTTCTTGATGGTCTCTGGCAGAGGGAGGGTGTCTATCTGGTTGACTCGGTCCCGCCCCAGAGCCAGCCTGGCCACTCGCCTGCACAGGTCCATCAGGGGGAGGGGCTCCGCTGTGACAGACAGGAGAGGAGAGGACTTTAAAACGGGGTAAAAAAAAATGTTTACATACATTTACAGATTTAATATATGCTATTTCAGAGGGAGTGCATTTAATAAAAGTGTAGACTGAGCAATATGATATCATCCTCAGAAGAGCTTTTAAGTGCATGTGTTTGTCAGAGAGATCTTCCCACACACACACACAACTGTCCACTTTGATAATGAGAGCGGACTTCAGATGTAAGCTTGACTGTTCCACCTGCCATGACCATGTGTTTGTACTGGACTCACAGAGCAGACACTCTACTGAGCAGTCTGTGTGAAGGTGATACCCAGGGGCTCGCCAAACACAGTCTCCCTCACTACACACTCACTGTTGAGTCACTGGCCACATGGCTTTGAATAGACAGGGTGGATGGTGTCAAGGGGGACTCTAGGGAATCCTCGAAATGGAATGGTGCCCTTGTAGCTACGTGACCACTAGACAATACAGTAAGATATATAGACATACTAACATTGGCCTCCTGTATTATACACAAAGATGTTTCCATAGGAAGGATGTGGTACCAAAGCAGGCTGGCACACTACGTGACATGATCTATTTCATCATCATAATTAAATGTTCTGAAATGAACAAAGATGAAAAAGAAACTTGCGAGGTGTTGGATTGAGTAAACCACTTCAAGGAACAGTAACAAAGCACGTTCTTCAGCAGAGCCAAGGGAATTGCATAGGAGGGATGATAATTATGATGCTGCTGCTTCCTGGAAACTGTCCAATCACCCAGCTGGCGCCGTCAAACAGCGGGAATCTGAGCAAGAATCTGAGCAGGAACCTGCTATTGTCTTCGGTGCGTCAACTGTCTGGCTCAGCTATCAGACACCACACTGCTCCAGTGAGTGTGCCTGCATGGAGAAACGTGTATGGTGCTCATCTCCTGAGAATGATGCTTAGTTTGAAATAGTCCTCAGAAATAAAGAACAAAGGGGACAGGAAGGGGGAGAAGGCACACATACAGAGCCCAACTGAGTCCATAACAGCTACATGTTGAACCAGCACATCTGCCTTGGCGTGCTGAACTGTATGCCATGTGGGCTCATGAAAACCCAAATCATACTCATATTAATGGAAGGAAATGAACTGGAAGTGGTTCAGTTAAATGGACTAGAAAGTAATTCTCCATCCCTCTCTTCCTGTCCCCCCCCCCCCGGGGACTCTCGAGACGATTCAGGCGTGGGCTCAGGTCCTACCCACAGCAGTCCAGGGCCATAGCTCTGGGACGATCAGGAGCATGCTCTAGGCTTGTATATAACAGATTACCTACATATAGGCCTACACATACATGTAGAAAGACATGTGTAGACACAGCAGTGTACACACACCTATGACTAATACACCGAGCAGTCCCAGTACAAAGTGTCAGATAGAGGGAGCAGGGAATTTGGGACAGCAACATTGCTTTCTTCTCACACAGAGGGGGAGAGCTGACTGACTGATGCATTGAGGTGTAACAAGTTGGTGTCTTTCACTGACACCATCTTCCAGGATATTTCAGAGCTACTGGATGCAGGTGACCCAAAAAGTGTACGCGTGTTCAAAACACAACCCACTTGTGTAATTTCAGGAGACGCACATTAAGAAGGTATCTTGATCCTGTTGTCCAGGTTCCTCTCCATCTGTGTCTCTGATCAACCTCTGTCTCAGGCTCTCGTTTTCTCTCAGCCAGGAGCGATGCCAATAGAGCTGATGTCAGGATATTCAGTGAGGAACAGACTTGTTAACTCCAGACTCAGAGCTTCTCATCAATATGGAGAACTGTCAGTGGAGTGTGTGGAGAAGGAGAACGTCTCAAACTGTTCACCAGTTCCAATGACCACCTCGTGATTGGGAGTCAGTGTGTGGAGAAGGAGAACATCTCAAACTGTTCACCAGTTCCAATGACCACCTCGTGATTGGGAGTCAGTGTGTGGAGAAGGAGAACATCTCAAACTGTTCACCAGTTCCAATGACCACCTCGTGATTGGGAGTCAGTGTGTGGAGAAGGAGAACATCTCAAACTGTTCACCAGTTCCAATGACCACCTCGTGATTGGGAGTCAGTGTGTGGAGAAGGAGAACATCTCAAACTGTTCACCAGTTCCAATGACCACCTCGTGATTGGGAGTCAGTGTGTGGAGAAGGAGAACATCTCAAACTGTTCACCAGTTCCAATGACCACCTCGTGATTGGGAGTCAGTGTGTGGAGAAGGAGAACATCTCAAACTGTGCACCAGTTCCAATGACCACCTCGTGATTGGGAGTGAGTGTGTGGAGAAGGAGAACATCTCAAACTGTTCACCAGTTCCAATGACCACCTCGTGATTGGGAGTCAGTGTGTGGAGAAGGAGAACATCTCAAACTGTGCACCAGTTCCAATGACCACCTCGTGATTGGGAGTGAGTGCGTGTGTGTGATGTACATGTATAAAATAACAACTTATGGCAAGAGTGTGTGTGTGTGTGTGTGTGTGTGTGTGGGGGGGGGGGGGGGCAAATATATAAAATAACCATCTGTGTGTGTGTGTGTGTTGTGACATCAATGCATAAAATTTGCACCTCATCCTGACAAGGAACGTCTGCGTGACTGATTTTTCCAATAAGTACGCATGGGAAAGTACGTACAATAGTGACTACACAGAAGTGGAGCATCTCCGAGTATAATTCATTGACCAATCCCCAAGAGAACATCACAGGTAGAGTGAGAAGGAATAAATGGAAAGAGTGGTGAGGAAGAGAAAGGAGGGAGAGCGAGAGACAAAGGGCAAGCCTCAGCCTCTCTCAAATTGGAAATCATTAACTTTAGCCGAATCCAATTGCTCACTGAACTAACAGACGGTAGAAATGTTGCTCCTCTTCTTTCTTTTGGGCTAGAGTGTTATTACCAAACAGAACCAAAGGATCTAACCCCTGATCTCCAGACAGAACCAAACGCTCCAGTCCATTCAACCACTTCCCTGCAGTGCCTCTATACTCCGGGCCTCAGCATAATAAAGCCCGTTATAGCCCTGATTACTCACAGACCCTATGGGCACACACACACACACACACACACACACACACACACACACACACACACACACACACTTTTGAAAAGTCTGTACCTGGCCATGAGCATTATGAGAATATGAGAGCTATTGTCTGAGTATCTATTCAGAGACATTGAGTCAGATGCTCTAAAGCACTGTAACAGAAAGGGTTTATACCTATATGCAAGACATTGAGTACACTTCCACACAATACGATTGTGGATAGTCAGATTAATATAGTTTAAAACATTTACATGATTTGCAAGAATAACGATTTCCCTAGTAATCCTGATGGGAATTAAATAATGCAGAAAATCACCAATTAAAAATATTATTTCTACCACATTGACAATGTTATTTTTACGAAGCCTATTTAATTCCGAGTTGTGACAGTTTGTAAGTGAAAATAAGTTCTAAGATTCATACTTTCAGTTTTTCCAAACTCACTTCACTCGTGCATAAGAGGGAGGCTTGCGCTACACAGTGCTGGGACATGAGCAGATCAAATACACCACTGCAATCAAATCAGTCACATGCACCAAATACAACAGGTGTAGACCTTACCTTGAAATACTTACAAGACCTTAACAATGCAGTTCAAGAAAGAGTTGATAAATATTTACTAAATAAAAAAAATCTAAAAATCAAACAAAAAGTAACAAATGTACATAACAAGGCCAGATATTTGGAGTACTGGTACCGAGTCAATGTAGATAGTCCGGGTGGCCATTTGATTAGTTGTTTTACGGCTTGTGGGTAGAAGCTGTTAAGGAGCCTTTTGGTCCTAGACTTGGCACTCCGGTACCACTCGCCGTGCAGTAGCAGAGAGAAGTCTGACTTTGGTGACTGGAGTCTGACAATTTTTTGGGCCTTCCTCTGACATCGCCTAGTAGGTCCTGGATGTCAGGAAGCTTGGCCCCAGTGATGTACCTGGGCGTAGGCACTACCCTCTGTCATGCCTTACGGTCAGATCCCGAGCAGTTGCCATACCAGACAGTGATGCAACCGGTCAGGATGCTCTCGATAGTGCAGCAGAAGAACTTTGAGGATCTGGGGACCCATGCCAAATCTTTCCAGTCTCCCGAGGGGGAAAAGGTGTTGTGCCCTCTTCACAACTGTCTTGGTGTGTTTGGACTATGATAGTTTGTTGGGGATGTGGACACCAAGGAACTTGAAAACACTCCACCCGATCCACTTCAGTCCCATTGATGTTAATGCGGGCCTGTTTGGCCCTCCTTTTCCTATAGTTCACGATCAACTCCTTGGTCTTGCTCACAGTGGCTTCCGAGTGGCCCAGCAGTCTAAGACACTGCATCTCAGTGCTAGAGGCGTCACTGCAGACCCTGGTTTGATTCCATGATGTATTACAACCAGCCGTGATTGGGAGTCCAATAGGGCGGCACACAATTGGCCCAGCATCGTCCAGGTAGGCAGTAATTGTAAATAAGATTTTTTTTAATTTTTTTTTATGGTTGTCCTGGCACCACACTGACAGGTCTCTGACCTCCTCCCTATAGGCCATCTCATCATTTTCGGTAATAAGGCCTACCACTGTTGTGTCATCAGCAAACTTAGTGTTGGAGTCGTGCTTGGCCACAGTCGTGGGTGAACAGGGACTACAGGAGGGGACTAAGCACTCACCCCAGAGGTGCCCCAGTGTTGACGATCAGTGTGGTAGATGTGTAGTTGCCTACCCTTACCACCTGGAGGTGGCCCATCAGGAAGTTTAGGATCCAGTCGCAGAGGGAGGTGTTTAGTCCCAGGGTCATTAGCTTAGTGATGAGCTTTGTGGGCACTATGGTGTTGAATGTAGAGCTATAGTCAATGAATAGCATTCTCACATAGGTGTTCCTTTTGTCCAGGTGGGGAAGGGCAGTGGGGAGCTCGATTGAGATTGCATCTGGCGATGTCATTTACAAAATAGCCTCCTATACCCTACTCAACAAATTGGATGCAGTCTATCACAGTGCAATCCGTTTTGTCACCAAAGCCCCATATACTACCCACCATTGCGACCTGTAACGCTCTCGTTGGCTGGCCCTCGCTTCATACTCGTCGCCAAACCCACTGGCTCCATGTCATCTACAAGACCCTGCTAGGTAAAGTCCCCCCTTATCTCAGCTCGCTGGTCACCATAGCATCTCCCACCTGTAGCACACGCTCCAGCAGGTATATCTCTCTAGTCACCCCAAAACCAATTATTTCTTTGGCCGCCTCTCCTTCCAGTTCTCTGCTGCCAATGACTGGAACAAACTACAAAAAGCACTGAAACTGGAAACACTTATCTCCCTCACTAGCTTTAAGCACCAACTGTCAGAGCAGCTCACAGATTACTGCACCTGTACATAGCCCACCTATATTTTAGCCCAAACAACTACCTCTTTCCCTACTGTATTTAATTTATTTATTTTGCTCCTTTGCACCCCATTATTTTTATTTCTACTTTGCACATTCTTCCACTGCAAATCTACCATTCCAGTGTTTTACTTGCTATATTGTATTTACTTTGCCACCATGGCCTTTTTTTGCCTTTACCTCCTTTATCTCACCTCATTTGCTCACATCGTATATAGACTTGTTTATACTGTATTATTGACTGTATGTTTGTTTTACTCCATGTGTAACTCTGTGTCGTTGTATGTGTCGAACTGCTTTGCTTCATCTTGGCCAGGTCGCAATTGTAAATGAGAACTTGTTCTCAACTTGCCTACCTGGTTAAATAAAGGTGAAATAAATAAATACAAATAAATCTGTGGATCTGTTGGGGCGGTACGCAAATTGGTGTGAGTCTAGGGTTTCTGGCATGAGTGTTGTGAGCAATGACTAGCCTTTCAAAGCACTTGATGGCTACAGATGTGAGTGCTACGGGGCGGTAATGGTTTAGGCAGGCTCCCTTCGCTTTCATAGGCACAGGGACGACAGGACTGTTTGAAACATGTACACAACCGTTCAAAAGTTTAGGGTCACTTAAGTCATTTTTATTGAAAGAAAAGTAATTTTGTCCATTAAATTAAACATCAAATTGATCAGAAATACAGTGTAGACATTGTTAATGTTGTATATGACTATTGTAGCTGAAAACAGCTGACTTTTAATGGAATATCTACATAGGCGTACAGAGGCCCATTATCAAAGAAAACAAAAAGTCCATATACAGTGAGTGCAAATGAGGTAAGTTAAGGAAATAAATAGCTAATCCAAGTTTATCATTTAAAAAAGGCTAATTGATCATTAGAAAACCCTTTTGCAATTATGTTAGCACAACTGAAAACTGTTGCTCTGATTAAAGCAGCAAGAAAACTGGCCTTCTTTAGACTAGTTGAGTATCTGGAGCATCAGCAATTGTGGGTTTGATTTGTGTATTGTGGGTATTTCAATTAAAAATCATTATTTATAACCTTGTCAACCTCTTGACAATATTTCCTATTCATTTTACAACTCATTTCATGTATGTTTTCATGGAAAACAAGGACATTTCCAAACTTTTGAACGATCGTGTAGGTATTAGACTCACACGGAGAGGTTGAAAAGCCAGTCATGACACTTTCCAGTTGGTCCACGCATGCTCGCAGTTCACATCCTGGTAATCCATATGTCTCGCAGCTTTGTGAATGTTGACCTGTTTAAAAATGTTCTTGCTCACATCCGCTACAGAGAGCATGATCACACAGTTGTCCGGAACAGTTGCTAGTCTCATGCATGCTTCAGTGTTGCTTAACTTGATGGGAGCATAATAAGGCATTTAGCCCATCTGATAGGCTCACGTCACTGGGCAACCCATGGCAGGGTTTCGCTTTGTAGTCTAATCATTTTCAAGCCCTGCCACATCTGACAAGTGTCAGAGCCAGTTTAGTAGAATTCAAACTTTAGCCTGAATTGACACTGCCTGTTTGATGGTTCGTCTGAGGGCATAGGGGGATTGCTTATACGTGTCCCGCTCCTTGAAAGCGGCAGCTCTAGCAGAGGCCCTATACAGCTCGTTGAGTGCGGTCTAAGTACCAGTATCGGTTTGTGGTGGTAAATAGATAGCTACGAATAATACAGATGAGAACTCTTAGTAGATAGTGTTGTCTACAGCTAATGAGGTATTCTATCTCAGAAGAGCAATACCGTGAGACTTCTTTAATATTAGACATTACACACCAGCAGTTAGACAAATAGACACACACCCGCCCATCGTCTTACCAGACGTAGCTGCTCTGCCCTGCCGAAACACAGAGAAGCCAGCTCTATATTATCAGTGTAGTTAACCTCTTGATGCTCTGGGGGCGCTATTTCATTTTTGGATGAAAAACGTTCCCGTTTTAAACAAGATATTTTGTCACAAAAAGATGCTCGACTATGCATATAATTGATAGCTTTCGAAAGAAAACACTGACGTGTCCAGAACTACCAAGATATTTTCTGTGCGTGCTCTAGAACGTGAGCTTCAGGCAAAACCAAGATGAGACGGCATCCAGGAAATGAGCAGGATTTTTGAGGCTCTGTTTTCCATTGTCTCCTTATATGGCTGTGAATGCGAGAGGAGTAAGTCTGCCCTTTCTGTCGTTTCCCCAAGGTGTCTGCAGCATTGTGACGTATTTGTAGGCAGATCATTGGAAGATTGACCATAAGAGACCACATTTACCAGGTGTCCGCCCGGTGTCCTGCGCCGAAATTGGTGCGCAAAAGTCAGCTGCAAGTATTTTTCCACAGAATTTAGAGAAGAATGCAAGCTTCCACGAACGATATATCAATGAAGAGATATGTGAAAAAACACCTTGAGGATTGATTCCAAACAACGTTTGCCATGTTTCGGTCGATATTATGTAGTTAATTCGGAAAAAGTTTGACGTTGTAGGTGACTGAATTTTCGGTTCGTTTCGGTAGCCAGATGCGATGTACAAAACGGAACGATTTCTCCTACACACAGACGCTTTCAGGAAAAACTGCGCATTTGGTATGTAACTGAGAGTCTCCTCATTGAAAACATCCGAAGCTCTTCAAAGGTAAATGATTTTATTTATTTGGTTATCTGGTTTTTGTGAAAATGTTGCGTGCTAAATGCTACTCAAAATGCTAAGCTAGCTTTGCATACTCTTACACAAATTAGTCAATTTCTATGGTTCAAAAGCATATTTTGAAAATCTGAGATGACAGTGTTGTTAAGAAAAGGCTAAGCTTGAGAGCAGACGCATTATTTTCATTTTATTTGCGATTTTCAGAAATCGTTAACGTTGCGTTATGCTAATGAGCCTGAGGCTTTAGTCACAATCCCGGATCCGGGATGGGGAGTTTCAAGAGGGTACTGACTTTAATGTCCTGTTGGTAGGATAGTCTTAAATCATAGATTGTCCAGTTTGTTTTCCAATGATTGCACGTTGGCCAATTAGGAGGGAAGTGGTGGTTTACCTACTCATCTGTGATGAGTAGATCCCGCCCTTCTCCCCCCTATTTCTTCACACTGAAGACAGGATTTGGGCCTTGTCTCGACCATGCAGTATATAAAGAAAACATCTTTGTCCAGTTCTTAGGTGAGTAATCGCTGTTCTGGTGTCCAGAAGCTCTGTCTCAGCCTCCAGTATTTATGCTGCAGTAGTTTGTGTCTCGGGGGGCTGGGGTCAGTTTGTTATATCTGTCCCCAGTCCACCTGGCCGTGCTGTTGCTCCAGTTTCAACTGTTTTGCCTTATTATCATTTGACCATGCTGGTCATTTATGAACATTTGAACATCTTGGCCATGTTCTGTTATAATCTCCACCCGGCACAGTCGGAAAGACTGGCTATGCTCTCCTGAGGACCTCCCTAGGACCATGCCCCAGGACCACCGGACATGATGACTCCTTGCTGTCCCCAGTCCACCTGGCCGTGCTGTTGCTCCAGTTTCAACTGTTTTGCCTTATTATCATTTGACCATGCTGGTCATTTATGAACATTTGAACATCTTGGCCATGTTCTGTTATAATCTCCACCCGGCACAGTCGGAAAGACTTATGCTCTCTCTAATTCTCTTTCTTTCTATCTCTGAGGACCTGAGCCCTAGGACCATGCCCCAGGACCACCGGACATGATGACTCCTTGCTGTCCCCAGTCCACCTGGCCGTGCTGTTGCTCCAGTTTCAACTGTTCTGCCTTATTATCATTTGACCATGCTGGTCATTTATGAACATTTGAACATCTTGGCCATGTTCTGTTATAATCTCCACCCGGCACAGTCGGAAAGACTGGCCACCCCACATATGCTCTCTCTAATTCTCTTTCTTTCTATCTCTGAGGACCTGAGCCCTAGGACCATGCCCCAGGACCACCGGACATGATGACTCCTTGCTGTCCCCAGTCCACCTGGCCATGTTCTGTTATAATGAACATTTGAACATCTTGGCCATGTTCTGTTACCAACCCGGCACAGCCAGAAGAGGACTGGCCACCCCACATAGCCTGGTTCCTCTCTAGGTTTCTTCCTAGGTTTTGGCCTTTCTAGGGAGTTTTTCCTAGTCACCGTGCTTCTACACCTGCATTGCTTGCTGTTTGGGGTTTTAGGCTGGGTTTCTGTACAGCACTTTGAGATATCAGCTGATGTACAAAGGGCTATATAAATAAATTTGATTTTGGGTCATAAGAGACAGTAGCATTATGTACAAAATGAGATAAATGTGAGAGGAAAAAAAGCCACCCCCTCCAGCACCATTCTCTACTGAAACGCCAATTAAGAGGTTTACATCTCCTAATTTGAAAGGATGCTCAGAAAACCAGATGTTTGAAATTGCTGTATGCTTTGTTTGATTTGACCTTACACCGATGAAAATAAGCAGAAAAAAAAATGCTTAAAAAAAAAAAAAAAAAAAAAAAAATCTGTGTAGAGTCAAAATTGAACTAAGCATACGCCGATTTAAAACCTGGTTTTCTGAGCACTCTCTTCAATTATTAGGACATGACTACTGCCATAACCAGTTTAATATTGAATTATTAGTGTGCATATAAATGTACTCACTGACTGAATCTATTCTCCACACTATCAGGGGACAGAGTTCCATGGCACCAAAGAAGAGAAGCCATCCATTCCCAGGCTAGATCTCCCTCCCCAAGCCAGCACTTACTGTACGGTCTCCTCTCCCCATTCAAATAAACAGTTTCTACAGCAACTCCCTGCCATGATTAGAAGTGTAAATATTGAAGCAGGGATTTCAGCATAAATGAAAGAGTGGGAGTGAGTGACAGAGCGAGAGAAAGAAAGAGCCAGCGTGAAATGGTGTTCATTTCCAACGGAGGTTTTGCAAAGTGATTGCCTCGTAATTCTCTTGTTTAGCAGTGAATGAGTTTGGCTGCTGGCAGCATGCCTGTATTGTTGCGTTTTGTGTAGTACCATCTTATGGGAAGATCAACAGTGCCATAAGAAAAGAGTTAGCAGTACAGCCTCATCCCCACTCTCCTATTGTTGTCTATTTGCAGGCTTTGGGGAACAGAAACACTAAAGAAATCGATAAAGCTTCTATCAGTGTGAAAGTCGTGCAGAGAAGAAACTAAGTGTTCGTGACAAATAGAGGATCAGAGAAATGCATTAACTGTGTGTTAAGGGACAATTTATTTTATTGAAAGAGAAGACTCCTTTACTAAAACAAACATGGAAAAGATACCTTTGGGAACGAGCCAATGCATACTAATAAATGGTCTGCATTTTCCTGTGAGTTACATGGGGATGTTTCCCCATTTCCACAGCATAATTAAGCAACAAGGCCAGGGGGGTGGTAAGGGTTGTTCTCAGGCACGACACGCATCACACACCACAGGTGCCTTATTTCTATTAGAAACTGGTTACTAAGATGAATAGAACAGTAAACAAGTATTTTTGTGTCAGACCAGTGGCATATTGTCTGATATACCCCCGGCTAAAATGCTGTTTCAGCCAATCCAGTCCCAAGAGAACTCCAGCAGAAGGAATACATTCTCGTAACATCACTGCAGAGAACAGAGAGCACTCACAGGACCTGCATAATGTCTATAGAAGACTAACATGATGAGGCTACAGAGCTGTGACATGGGGTGGATAAAGGCCTGCCTTATAAGCTGCTTCCATTAGCTTCTCTGACATGTTTTTATTTGACCTTTATTTAACTAGGCAAGTCAGTTAAGAACACATTCTTATTTTCAATGAAAGCCTTGGAACAGTGGGTTCAGGGGCAAAACAACAGATTTGCACCTTGTCAGCACGGGGGATTGAACTTGTAACCTTCCGGTTACTAGTCCAACACTAACCACTAGGCTACCCTGCCGCCCCATTATCACAGTGTAGTGAACATAAAATGCAACAATTTAAAAGATTATACTGAGTTACAGAACATGAGGAAATCAGTCAAATGAAATGAATAGGCCTCACAACGGGCCTCAGGATCTCGTCACAGTATTTGCGCATTCACATTCACATCGATAAAATGCATGTGTTCATTGTCCATAGCTTATGCCTGCCCATACCATAACCTCACCACCACGGGGCACTGTTCACTATATCAACAAACTGCTTGCCCACACAACGCCATACACGTGGGTCTGCGGTTGAGAGGCCAGTTGGACGTACTGCTAAATTCTCTCAAATGATGTTTGAGGCAGCTTATAATAGAGCAATTAGCATTAAATTCACTGGCAACAGCTCTGGTGGACATTCCTGCAGTCAGCATGCCAATTTCGCGCTCCCTCAACTTGAGACAGGACACAAAGTTTTGTCAGTTTTGTCAATGACACAATATGACAAAACTGTACATTTTAGAGTGGTCTTTTATTGTTCCCGGCACAAGGTGCACCTGTGTAATGATCATGTCGTTTAATCAGCTTCTTGATATGTCACACTTGTCAGGTGGATGGATTATCTTGGCAAAGGAGAAATGATCACTAACAGGGATGTAAACAAATGAGTGCATGTATTGAAAATGTACGTATGGAAAATGTCCTCTTGAAAGCAAACCAGTTGATAAAGAATAGGCCTTGTGTTCCAATGGGCTCTAGATAAATGCATTAAAGTCACACGTTCTACACAAACATCCCAGTGTGTTTGTCTGTGAGAGAGAAAACGATTCAACAGAGGGTGACTGTATGGGGCACAATAAACACACACCTCCCTTCGCAAGGCCAGACGTTGAGCTCCGAGGCACACTGGGAATGCCTCCAGAATTCCAACACTCCTGGCTCCTTTCCGTGAACTCACACACAAAAACACCAGGCTTGCAGCCATGGACATGGAGTTCTTGTCTGACCGTCTAAGAGCCCTCGTCCTGCTTTGGGTCTTTCTGTAACATATACAGTGGGGGAGGGTGATAGTGTTACACAATCAGGTCAATCAACAGTCCTAAATGACTCCCACAGTAGGTGACATTCATGTCTGCTATACTTAGACACCCACACAGAGACACACCTACCCATAAAAACCCAGACAGCTTCCTATGGGTAAACACACACTTTTATAGATCAGAGCAGGGCCAGACAGAGACACACCTACCCATAAAGACCCAGACAGCTTCCTATGGGTAAACACACACTTTTATAGATCAGAGCAGGGCCAGACAGAGGAACACCTACCCATAAAGACCCAGACAGCTTCCTATGGGTAAACACACACTTTTATAGATCAGAGCAGGGCCAGACAGAGGAACACCTACCCATAAAGACCCAGACAGCTTCCTATGGGTAAACACACACTTTTATAGATCAGAGACAGGGCCAGACAGAGGGTAAACACAGGGCCAGACAGAGACACGAATACCCATAAAGACCCAGACAGCTTCCTATGGGTAAACACACACTTTTATAGATCAGAGCAGGGCCAGACAGAGACACCCAGACAGCTTCCTATGGGTAAACACCTACACACATAATCAGACCCAGACAGCTTCCTAAAGACCCAGACAGCTTCCTATGGGTAAACACACACTTTTATAGATCAGAGCAGGGCCAGACAGAGACACGAATACCCATAAAGACCCAGACAGCTTCCTATGGGTAAACACACACTTTTATAGATCAGAGCAGGGCCAGACAGAGACACGAATACCCATAAAGACCCAGACAGCTTCCTATGGGTAAACACACACTTTTATAGATCAGAGCAGGGCCAGACAGAGACACGAATACCCATAAAGACCCAGACAGCTTCCTATGGGTAAACACACACTTTTATAGATCAGAGCAGGGCCAGACAGAGGAACACCAACAGGCCCTCCCACTCTCTCTCTCCACTGTAGCAGAGCCAGTTACTACACACAGTACTGTATACAGTCAACCAGGCCAGTCTGCAGTATAAAACACCATCTATCAGCCAGTCTCTCTGTACTGACATGCCATGACTAGTGTACTGGAGGTTGTAGATTGACAGTGGCCAACTCTCCTGGAGAGCAACTGTGTGTTATAGCTCCTGCCTTGCTCGAACACAGCTAATCCAGGTCTTGATGAGTAGCTGATTGGTAGAATGTCAGTATCCAGTAGGTCTGCAGGAAGAGGGCAGGCCACCACTGGTTCACAGCATCTCTAGTCATGCTGACTGTCACTACTAAAGCATTATTCAGTGTCTCTGGGACTAACCTAGTGAGGGAACAGTCACTTATTCTTTCTGCTCAACACACAGCCTCATCTCCAGTCTATTATGTCCAAAACACATGACTGACAGACATGATTAAATCCTAAATGTTTTTCCTCATTCAATCTTTTTGAGCAGCTTTCTCCAGTGGTTAGCTTCAGGGAGGACTATTCTGAACTGATGTGCAGTGTGCTTCTCTGATACCTTCGCGCCTGTTACGGCTTCCCCCAGTGGTGGGTGAAGTCAGACTTCAGAGAATACTAATGAGAAGTGCTGCTTCAGTGACGGCGCCCTGATAAACAGCTCTGAAATCCCTTGCATGTGACCCCCTGTGTTTCATCTGAACTACCTCTCCTCTAGCCTTCCTCCTGACGCTGACTGCTCAAGCCATTAATGTACTACCATTCCTGCCATAATCGGCCATTAACTATTTGTTTTCGGAAGAAAAAAAGTGCTTGTTGCTTAAAGCGCTTTGAGAAAGTACATTAAACTTAGTGCTTTTCATTACAATTAATCACTCGCCCTCTTACTCTCCATCAGTCTCTTTTCTCCCTCCATCCCTCCTCCCAGTCACATTCAGGGCTATGTCGCGCTGTGCTCTGCGCAGGTAGATTCAGCAGAAATCTCCCCCCGGGAGAGAAATTGCTGAGCACTTCGAAAATAAACCCTGGCTCCAAACACAATATCATTGTGGAGCTCAACATTTCCTACTGCCCTCATCTACACAGTAAGCAATTCAAAGCGAGCTCTCTGACTATTCATTGAGAGAGTATGGTTGTATGAGTCACTGGCTTTGGACATTGGCTCTTGTTTAGAAAACAATAAAGCACAGAGAGTAAAGTGAGCACCGTTAAGACATAATGCACCATTGACCTTCTGGTACTAGAGTTTCTTTGAGCTTCAGTATTAGAGAATAGCCTGGTCTGAGGTATACAAAACCACAGCACAGATTACAGACCATCCCAATATAATATAGGCAGAGAACACAAAGAAAGAGAGAGGGGGTAGACAGAAAGAGAGAGAGAGGGGGTAGACAGAAAGAGAGAGAGAGAGGGGGTAGACAGAAAGAGAGAGAGAGAGGGGGTAGACAGAAAGAGAGAGAGGGAGGGGGTAGACAGAAAGAGAGAGAGGGGGTAGACAGAAAGAGAGAGAGGGGGTAGACAGAAAGAGAGAGAGGGGGTAGACAGAAAGAGAGAGAGGGGGGGTAGACAGAAAGAGAGAGAGAGGGGGGGTAGACAGAAAGAGAGAGAGAGGGGGTAGACAGAAAGGACATTGACTTACGATCGAGTCCATTGACGTAGCGGATGGAGACCTCACAGTGTCCCCACACGGCACTGACGATAGGGTACAGCCTCCTGCCCTTTAACCCTCTGAAGGCCACGCCCAGGTACTGGCCGTCCACCATGAAACTAAGCGTGCCCTCGTCCATGTCCAGCACCACCAGCAGGGCATCTGGCAGAACAAACGACTCGTCTGCCTCCAGGAAACACGGGTATGTTGGTGCCGAGGTGGAGGCTGGCCGGTTCTTACTGTCGTGGTAGAGTCTGTTCCGGCCCAAGTCCCAGCCCCACGACTCACAGTCCGAACCCACCAGGGCTGTGTAACCCACAGAGTGTAGAAGAGCGTCAGCCGTGCCCACCCCTACGACAGCGTGTGTTCCTCGTTGTCTCACCGGCCAGTGGATCCGCCAGACATGGAGCCCCCGTGTGTAGCCCACCTGGCCGCGGATGCAGTCGGTGCTCTGGGCCACCGGGTGGCGGTGGAAGGTCAGCTTGTCATCCTCCTTGATAAAGACATTGAGCGAGCGGTCCTCTGGGTTCCAGGCATGGTGGAGCTGCAGGTCAGAGGTCGCAGGGGGCATGTCCAAAAGTAGGTCAAGACGAGGAGGCCGGCAGAAGTCTGGACCCCGCAGCTCACGGCGGACAGGCCGATAGGAGGGATCGCCCCGTGCGTCAACAGACTTGATGCTGCCCGAGATCTTCTGACCCATCGCTGGAGAGGGATAGAAGGAGATGGGGTGGAGGGCGGAGCGAGGGTGGTATGGGACTTTTTGCCGTTACCTCATGGGCGCTGTGGCCAGAAGGGCAGTCGTCCCTGGCTGAGAGCCGCTCTCAGAGAGACACTCAGTCCACTGTCAGAGGAGCCTCGCTCCTACAGGAGAGACACAGTCCACTGTCAGAGGAGCCTCGCTCCTACAGGAGAGAGACAGTCCACTGTCAGAGGAGCCTCGCTCCTACAGGAGAGAGACAGTCCACTGTCAGAGGAGCCTCGCTCCTACAGGAGAGAGACAGTCCACTCAGAGGAGCTCCTCCTACAGGAGAGAGACAGTCCACTGTCAGAGGAGCCTCGCTCCTACAGGAGAGACACAGTCCACTGTCAGAGGAGCCTCGCTCCTACAGGAGAGACACAGTCCACTGTCAGAGGAGCCTCGCTCCTACAGGAGAGACACAGTCCACTGTCAGAGGAGCCTCGCTCCTACAGGAGAGACACAGTCCACTGTCAGAGGAGCCTCGCTCCTACAGGAGAGAGACAGTCCACTGTCAGAGGAGCCTCGCTCCTCAGGAGAGAGACACAGAGGAGCCTCGCTCCTACAGGAGAGACACAGTCCACTGTCAGAGGAGCCTCGCTCCTACAGGAGAGACAGTCCACTGTCAGAGGAGCCTGTCCTACAGGAGAGACGCAGTCCACTGTCAGAGGAGCCTCGCTCCTACAGGAGAGAGAGAGAGAGACAGTCCACTGTCAGAGGAGCCTCGCTCCTACAGGAGAGAGAGAGAGACAGTCCACTGTCAGAGGAGCCTCGCTCCTACAGGAGAGAGAGAGAGACAGTCCACTGTCAGAGGAACCTCGCTCCTACAGGAGAGAGACAGAAGAAAACATTAGTTGACTTTATCATGACATTCTCACTTTCCCAAACTCCTGTTACATACAGCAGCAATGGCAAGACAACACAACAATGAAGGCCCTTTTCCTTACATATCGAAATTCAACTCTCAAAACAGACAGGCTTAATGCAGCTGGCTTCCTTCACCCAGAATAAAAACAGTCAAAAGAGCAGAGAAAGAGGGAGGAAGCACAAGAGAAAGAGATGTATCAGTCTGAAAAAGCCTCAGGCTGCTCTGTAGTTCCTAACAGCTCTCTGGAAGAAGAGGGGGGAACATCTGAGCAACAAATAGGGAGGATGAACTCTTCTCTTCTACTGACTCACTCAAAAGACTTGAAGACATTCCTCCTCAGTTACCAGCCTCACACGCCAAGGGCACCACCCCTACAGACACTGCGTGTGCATGTGTCAAATCAGACATGAAATTTCACAAACTATGTACCAAACAATACTGCACCCCCCCAGAAATGTAGCTGGACCTCCCCCAGAAATGTAGCTGCTCAGTTTTAACCACATACTGAACAGAGAGGACCATTCATTGTATAACGAAACACAACAAACGTGGGGTCACTCACATGCACACAATGAAAAGGCCTGTGTGTGTGTTCTTAAAAAGGAAGGATATTCAGACAGAACGCTAACAATACTCTGGGTGATTCAGATTTTATGAGGGCCCTTTCAGAAGGGGTGGAGACTAAACAAGACCAAAAAGATTTGAGAAATCATTCCACAGCAAAGACTTCAAAACAGTCAGTTACCGTGACAGATTTTACATGATCATCTCCGGCACAAACATCCTGCCACTACATTTCCCATAAACCCACGGACACCCCTGTGCATCCCTGTTACCAAGCCCTGGGCCCAGCTGTTCCAAATTCTGTTCCAAAATCACTCCCCTGTTTTTGACAAGACCTACTCTGCTTCCAGAGAACAGAGACCCCCCCCTTAACTGTCACCCTGCACCTCCCTGTGAGAGCAGAACTTCTGCGGAGACACAATGGAGGGAGTCGGTCACACTCTGAACCCAAACACCAGGGGAAGACAGAGGTGGTGAGGCAGAGGTGGCTAGCCAGCTCCAGATTTGAACCACATAACAAACGCTGACAAACTATTGTCTGTGTGAAGTAGGACGTACGTGCCTGTGTGCATGGCTGTGTGTGTTCCAGACATCATTTACACTGTGCAGGCTCTACCCAAATAAAAGCTACACATCTTCCATTTACATACTTATTCATTTATCAGTCTATAAATGACTCATGGTGCCATTTGTGCTGGAATGAAGGGTGCTATTTATAACAATGTAATGAGGCCCACAGACTTAGTGATCACAGCACTGCGCCATCAGACACACTAACTCTGCCTCTGTGTGTATGAAACAGACAGACACTTGTTTGCTGACTGCGCTAGCCCATCTTTTGTAATGAGTGGTGTGTCTAGTCTGAGGGAAGGTACTCGTCATCAAATGACCCCTACAGGGAAAACACCAGAGCAGACAATTAGATGACAAACTAAAGAGAGAAATCAAATGGTGCATAATGGACAGAATGAAAATTACTCTCCTGCTGACCTCAACTTCATTACCAAGAGGTCTGCAGTCACATGTGCCCTCGTGTGAAGTCCAATCTCTGTGTGTGTGTGCATTCTTGACCCCCCTCCCAAAACCATCTGGTGTTTATACTAACCAGGGCCTCTATCTCCTCTTCAATATAGTTGGAGGAGACTAAATGTGGGAGAGATATGACAGGAGATGAGTGAAAGAGGGATGATGAGGAGATTGGTGGTAGAGAGTGAAAGGGAGATGCGAGCCCACAAGAGGAGATGGGTCTAAGGGAGCGCAAACACCGTGACGAATGTAAATCTCTCATTCATTATTAGTATTTTATTTAACTAGGCAAGTCAGTCAAGAACAAATTCTTATTTACAATGATGGCCTACCCCGGTCAATTGTGTGCCGACCAACGGGACTCCCAATCATGGTCAGTTGTGATACAGCCTGGAATCAAACCAGGGTTTGTAGTGACACGTCTAGCACTGAGATGCAGTGCCTCAGACCGCTACACCATTTGTTCGGCGCAATGTGTTTTAGGAATCACCCCATCGGTGGGGGTCAATACCAAACATTGTAGTGTGATTCTACATGGTTTGCAAATTATGGCTCACACTCTCTTCAGAGGTGTTAAGTACTCTGTCGGCAAACGCTACCGGTGTGCCCGTGCCTTCAGGGAGGAAATATGGAGTGATGAACAGAGGAAAGGAGGTAGATGACAGGTAAAGGAGTGGAATAGGAACATCTCTAGTTATTCTAGCAGACCTCTCCGTTAGTATAGGTGAGAGCAGCTGGCATGGAGGCCACTGCTAGCAGGCTGGCGTTGGCAGTGTTGTTGTCAGCATATTACAACAGAGACTGGCCAGACAATACAAGGCCACACAGACTCATTCATAACTTGAAAACGCATTATATCAAGATCAAACGAGTGACAGCAGCTTTGAACCAACATACACAGAAAACGGACAAGAACAGATATAGTTTTACACACGCACACAGTCTGAGTTGTAGAGCTTTTAAATAGCAGATTCTCTTATTCCAAAAGAATTTGACATCCTATCCTCAGTCTCCCCTTAGTTCTCCTCTCAGCGACGCGCCATCCCTTATTGCCAAGATAGTGGTGCTTCCCCATCCCTTGTTCCTCCCCACCATCTCATGTGCTTTGTGGAAGAGCAGATGTCCGTCACACCGTCCTACCTCAGTATATAAATGGATTCCCATAACATTGTGTTGTGTCACGGGCCATTGGCTGGCTGGGGGATCAATACAACTCTCCTGGAGCTCAACCTCTAGAAATGACTATTGAGCAGAGGGGAAAACACCAGAGTGATATGTTGCGTATTGGAAGATGAGAGGTTACACTGTTTATTAATGTGAGAGCCTGAGAAGAAACACCATTGATACAAGGTGGGTGGAGTCTGGGCTATTTCAGTGTTCCAGTCCATCTGAGCCAGGACTAGCAGACAGAGGTGTGACTGAACTGTTAGGTGATAGGGCAAGCACATCCCTAGTGGTAAACACTCAACCTAACACAAAGATGACTTGCTCTAACAGTAACTGAAATACAACACTGAGGGATTTACTGCGAGACTGAATAATAGTACACTGCCGAAGCACAAGTATGACAAACCATAGGATACGGTTACAGTGAGAGAGCCACGGTGAAATCCAACACTAAGAATTGGAGTATAACATCTTGATAGTGAGTTTGCTTTACAGTTAAAAGCAGAGCACATAGTCTCACAGGACAGAAAAATACAGTCACTTAATCACTCTCCAGACTTGTGTAACAGCACATCTTAACAGCTAATCATCTCTCATCCCAACCCTAGAGGAAGTGCCTTCTCTGTGTGTGTGTGTGTGTGTGTGTGTGTGTTAGCCAAACAGCTGTGGAATGATAGAGTACCACAACGCTCCCTTCAGAATCTCTTTAGCACAACACAGCTTGAACAAAAGAGTAACAAACGAACGAGACAGAGAGCAAGAGAGGGAACATGGAGAAAAACAGAGAGCGACTTCTTACCATGTGAAACGATATCCAAAGTCAAGCTGGTCTCAGCATTTAGCTTTCTCACGACTCAAGGCAATGTGTACGCAAACACTAGGAGGAGAGAGGGAATCTCAGACTTTCCCTGAATGCCTTGTTCAACTATGGCCAGAACACAGTGGATTGAGCGAGGAAGACCGAGAGAGACAGAGAGAGAGATAGATACAGTCTAGCCTCAGTCAGTTCCCAGATACGACAGGAGAACAGCCGCTGGAATGAGAGAGGGAGGGGAAGAAAGAAGGAAAGAGAGAGGGAGGGGAAGAAAGAAGGAAAGAGAGAGGGAGGGGAAGAAAGAAGGAAAGAGAGAGGGAGGGGAAGAAAGAAGGAAAGTGCGAGGAAGGGGAAGAAAGAAGGAAAGTGCGAGGAAGGGGAAGAAAGAAGGAAAGTGCGAGGAAGGGGAAGAAAGAAGGAAAGTGCGAGGAAGGGGGCTAAGCACGAGGCCACAGAAATTATTTCCCAAAGACGACAAAACAATCCAGTCTCGCTTGCTCGGTGCTTCAAGTGGAGCTAGAAAAAAAGAATGGCATGTCGATCCTGCTCTCTGACCAAACCTCCTAGAAGAGACATGCCACTGTCCAAACCTCCTAGAAGGGACATGCCACTGACCAAACCGCCTAGAAGAGACATGCCACTGACCAAACCTCCTAGAAGAGACATGCCACTCAGAGCTGAAAGCCTCCCTGGCTGGAATGTACTTCACTGGTTGCTGCAGAGACAGCCTCATGTGAGTGAGAGCACTGTAGTGTTACTTCAGTAGGTGAGACTGAATATGGAAACTGAGGGAGAAAGAGGGAGGGACGGACAGAGGGCAGAATGATGGTGGGAGCGCTGTGTCATCTTACTCCTCTCACAGACATCATATTCCAAGTATGGAGGGAGAGCATGAAGACATACTTGTTCATGTTAACATTTCAACCCTCTACCGTCTAACCTTCTCACTGTTCAGCTTTGCAACCATGCCCGCCTCTTCGCTACCCTTCTCAGTGCCCATCCATCCCCTTTCCCTCTCATGTTTCTCCCATGAGAGACAAGAAAGCCTTCCCACCATCTCTACTCCCACACACTTTCGAGTGGCATTCCTCTCACCATGCCCTTTCCTCAATCTGGGGAGGCTTAATCACACAAGCTGTAGAAAGCAGAGTCAAGTCAAACCACACAGATTCTACAACCACCAGATAATAAATTGAAATGCATACTGTATAAAAATCCTAATGCAGCTTCTGCGTATGAGTACATTAGGATGTGTCTGTTCCATTGCCTTGTTTTCACATGGGCTTCTATTTAGTGAGAGCATCGCTAAGTGTTTGACCTCTGTGTAAGACTAAAGAGCTCCCTTCGTCAGAGCAGAGAAGTCCCGAGGCCAGCACAGAGCACAGGCTGGAAACCTTATCAACCCCACTGTGTCTACATTACAGTCCATTTCAACCCTCACCACACAACATTGACAAAATACAGTTAACCATGTATGAGTCAGTCAACTAGCTAGTAACAACCGTTGTCACACAACTGTCAAACACAGCACCACACAGAAGGGAGCATTGATCATTAACATGAAGAGCGAGGGGGGACAAGGTGGAGAGATGAGGGAAAGAGATGGCTAAAGATGAGGAAGGCAGGGTGGGGAGAGGGGGGACAAGGTGGAGAGATGAGGGAAAGAGATGGCTAAAGATGAGGAAGGCAGGGTGGGGAGAGGGGGACAAGGTGGAGAGATGAGGGAAAGAGATGGCTAAAGATGAGGAAGGCAGGGTGGGGAGAACAAGGTGGAGAGATGAGGGAAAGAGATGGCTAAAGATGAGGAAGGCAGGGTGGGGAGAGGGGGGGACAAGGTGGAGAGATGAGGGAAAGAGATGGCTAAAGATGAGGAAGGCAGGGTGGGGAGGGGGGACAAGGGTGGGGAGGAAGGGGGGGGGAGAGGGGGACAAGGTGGAGAGATGAGGGAAAGAGATGGCTAAAGATGAGGAAGGCAGGGTGGGGAGAGGGGGGACAAGGTGGAGAGATGAGGGAAAGAGATGGCTAAAGATGAGGAAGGCAGGGTGGGGAGAGGGGGGACAAGGTGGAGAGATGAGGGAAAGAGATGGCTAAAGATGAGGAAGGCAGGGTGGGGAGAGGGGGGGACAAGGTGGAGAGATGAGGGAAAGAGATGGCTAAAGATGATGAAGGCAGGGTGGGGGAGAGGGGGGACAAGGTGGAGAGATGAGGGAAAGAGATGGCTAAAGATGAGGAAGGCAGGGTGGGGGAGAGGGGGGACAAGGTGGAGAGATGGGCTAAAGATGAGGAAGGCAGGGTGGGGAGGGGGGGAAAGGTGGAGATGGGGAAAGAGATGGCTAAAGATGAGGAAGGCAGGGTGGGGAGAGGGGGGGACAAGGTGGAGAGATGAGGGAAAGAGATGGCTAAAGATGAGGAAGGCAGGGTGGGTAGAGTGAGGGACAAGGTGGAGAGATGAGAGAAAGCAGTCAGAGCAACAGAAAAACATTTAGCAGAGGAAGAGGAATGGTAGAAACATTACGAATCAAACTATGTGCATACACACTACATCAAAAAAGATGAAACAGAAAAACCTTGCAGGACGCTAGCTATAAAATAGTAACACGTCATCACAAACAGCTGTCTTGACAGATTAGTGCTACTTTTCATCACTTCACGACAAAGATCAAAAGGGAGTTGACAGCAGGGTTGGTCAATGAGGCCATTCGTCCAAATGACTTGCCATCTCATATACAAAAAGGAGACTAGAGTACAATAGCACCCCCTTACCCACAGCTTCTGTAATCCAGCTCCTTCAGATATACACCCAGCTGAGAGCAGAATGGCTAGTTCCCTATAGAGCTGGATCACAGAAGGTCAGAGAGGCATCATACCCTAGCACTGCTCTGGGGGTCAGTAGATGCATTGCCACAAGTTGGATCCAGATAGTGAAGTATTTGAAACCTGGCCCCAGTAGACAAAGCCGCTTGTTCCAAGTCCTGTCAGACTTTGCAGGAGTTGTTTTACTGGAAGCTCAAGGTGCATTCTAGAGGCGTAATCCACTTGAGTTGAGTACACACACCCAGGGGCTATTAACAGAGGTCAGTCAAGTTGAAAGGTCAGCAGGTGTCTCCTCTTTCACAACTCCTTGTCTATTCCTTCTCATACTGTTCCATAGTAAACTCAAAATCCCTGTGCTACAATTCAGCTGCCTGCCTTGCCAGAGCCACACATCCATCCCATCAGTTAGGCAAATTAATGGATAGATTACAGATAATGATACTTGTCACCACACAATAGCACTATACTGGCAACAACAAAGCCCAGAAACAGGTTTGAGTAGCACCTGGGAACTGACTGTGGCAGGTTGATGCTACACATGGGTAGAACGAGTGCACGAGAAGAGAACCTCCTATACAATTTATAAAAGGGCTTGGGGTCCATGGACAAATAATGCTCTAGAATGAAATCCACAATGGAGTGGACGTGGGTTATCAACATAATATACAGTGAGTGCTAGACTATCTTTGTGGTGCTAGGATCATACAGTTGGTTAAAACCCAAGGCATTTTCTCCAGGTCCACAGAACATTTCAGTTGTTTGGGCTGAGCCCTGTTCAAATATTAAACAGGTATCCAGGCTGAAGGCTCTGGTTACCTGGGCGAGCACGTAGGTAAGCCCAAACTGGTCTGATCAGGTTCCCCACCCTGCCCCATGGGTAACAGAAACAATCTCATTGGTGGCTCCATCAACAGGAATGAACAATCAAAAGCACTCTGAGCCAATTGGTATCAGGACATGTCCAGGATCTTTAATTAGTATCTCTGAATTAAACGACAGCACCTCATCTCTGCACATTTGTTGCATCAGGAAGGTTGAGTGGTGCAGCGGTCTAAAGGCATTGCATCGCTAGAGGCGTCACTACAGACCCTGGTTCGATTCCAACCTGTATCACAACCAACCGTGATTTGGAGTCCCATATGGTTTTGCACAATTGGCCCAGCATCGTACCGGGTAGGCTGTCATTGTAAATAAGAATTTGTTGTTAACTGACTTGCCTAGGTTAATCATTCATTCATTTATATATACATTAAAATCCACTTGTTTTGTGCACATTTCACACTTTGAATGGGTCTGAAATGCAGTCAATGAACAATAAAGGAATTGGGAACATCAACTGTGAGGAGCAAATTAATAGTAGCCGAATTATGCTGGCTGTGGCTGAGCTCACTTGTTAATCCATCCGAGAGCTGGCATCCACAGCGAACCACCACATCACCAAGTCCTAAGATAACAGGTCAATCCCTTGAGAGTGGTTCTGCCTAATTCCTGAGGAAAAACAGAAGGGAACCAATGAGGCAGGAGGTAAAATCAGGACAGCAAATATAGACAGATCGACACAACAGTGGTAGGCTTGATTACCAACAACGACGAGACGGCCTACAGGGAGGAGGTGAGGGCCCTCGGAGTGTGGTGTCAGGAAAATAACCTCACACTCAACGTCAACAAAACTAAGGAGATGATTGTGGACTTCAGGAAAAAGCAGAGGGAACACCCCCCTATCCACATCGATGGAACAGTAGTGGAGAGAGTAGCAAGTTTTAAGTTCCTCGGCATACACATCACAGACAAACTGAATTGGTCCACTCACACAGACAGCATCGTGAAGAAGGCGCAGCAGCGCCTCTTCAACCTCAGGAGGCTGAAGAAATTCGGCTTGTCACCAAAAGCACTCACAAACTTCTACAGATGCACAATCGAGAGCATCCTGGCGGGCTGTATCACCGCCTGGTACGGCAACTGCTCCGCCTCAACCGTAAGGCTCTCCAGAGGGTAGTGAGGTCAGCACAACGCATCACCGGGGGCAAACTACCTGCCCTCCAGGACACCTACACCACCCGATGTTACAGGAAGGCCATAAAGATCATCAAGGACAACAACCACCCGAGCCACTGCCTGTTCACCCCGCTATCATCCAGAAGGCGAGGTCAGTACAGGTGCATCAAAGCTGGGACCGAGAGACTGAAAAACAGCTTCTATCTCAAGGCCATCAGACTGTTAAACAGCCACCACTAACATTGAGTGGCTGCTGCCAACACACTGACACGGACTCAACTCCAGCCACTTTAATAATGGGAATTGATGGGAAATTATGTAAATATATCACTAGCCACTTTAAACAATGCTACCTTATATAATGTTACTTACCCTACATTATTCATCTCATATGCATACGTATATACTGTACTCTATCATCGACTGCATCCTTATGTAATACATGTATCACTAGCCACTTTAACTATGCCACTTTGTTTACATACTCATCTCATATGTATATACTGTACTCGATACCATCTACTGTATCTTGCCTATGCTGATCTGTACCATCACTCATTCATATATCCTTATGTACATATTCTTTATCCCCTTACAGTGTATAAGACAGTAGTTTAGGAATTGTTAGTTAGATTACATGTTGGTTATTACTGCATTGTCGGAACTAGAAGCACAAGCATTTCGCTACACTCGCATTAACATCTGCTAACCATGTGTATGTGACAAATAAAATTTGATTTTGATTTGTGTCTGGAAACATTACTAGCGGTCAAATCCTTGCTTCCTCACCTCTCTTAAAAATGGATTGGAGAATCAACCAGTAGAAGACAGGACACAGGTCCAGACAGTGACGTGGGGTAAGGCAGGAGCCTTGGGAGGTGGAAGATAAGGACACTAAAATGTAAGGTACTACACTTGAGTGTAGGGCAATTAAGAGTCAAACAGTGACCTAGTAAACCTGAGGGTAAGGGACTTCACTAACCTGGATGTGCAGTACACTTGGCTACTTTTATAGGCCTTTGCACTGGACACTTCCTCAGACCAGATCCCAGGACTGAATGCTCTAACCACCACATAATCTGTACCAAGTGAGAATAGCTCAATACCAATGAACCAAGTCATTAAGTCAGAAATAAGAGCGAGAGAGGGAGATATGGAGAGAGAGAAACCGTATTCATGAGGCGTCGCAGTCTTAATGTTTTTTCTCCCCAATTTTGTGATGTCCAAATTGGTAGATACAGTCTTGTCCCATCGCTGCAAATCCTGTACGAACTATGGAGAAGCTAAAGTCAAGCCATGTGTCCTCCGAAACACGACACTGCCAAGTCGCACTGCTTCTTGACACACTGCTCGCTTATCCCGGAAGCCAGCCAATGCGTCGGACAACATACCATACACCTTGAGACCGTGTCAGCATGCATGCGCACGGCCCGCCACAGGTGTTGCTGGAGCGCGATGGGACACGACATCCCGGCTGGCCAAAACCTCCCCTAACCTGGACGGATTGTGAGTCACCTCGTGGGTCTCCCGGTCGAGGCCGGCAGCGACACAGCCTGGGATCGAACCCGGATCTGTAGTGACGCCTCAAGCACTGCAGTGCCTTAGACTGCTGCGCCACTTGGGAGGCCTGCAATCTCAATGTTCATCAAATGTTCAGGCGACTCTTCAAACGTTAACCAGGTGTGTAGTGCCTCAACGCCTGTCGTTTGCTGGCTAAATTGGCCATTAGGCCGGGGTGGAATTGATGAAATGACTCCGTCGATATAGTACATTTCTCAGCCTCAGGCAAACAGGCCTCTTAATCACCATGTGACTACAAGATCTCTCGTGTACAGAATAATTTCCAGGCTCCACACACACACTTCTCCAGACAACAAACCTATCCTCACGGTGCCCCTGCTGCTTCCACCTTCCAGCAAAATAGACCCAAACACACACTTAACAAATCCAAAACACCAAACCAGCAGTAACTTCCATCTTCAACCACTTGAGACTAGACTGCCCAGCCAAGACTACATCCATCAGCTGTGTAAAGTGCTGCAGCCTCCAGTTTCACTCTAATTAGGAGTTTATCCACCTGCTGAGTCTCCAGATGTTGCTGGGTGGAACTGGGAGCTCTCTGCCACTTGAGACTAGAGGGGATGAGAGATGTCAGCCCTGATTAATACATCACGCCTTTCTCATTACAGCTACTTTCACCTCTCCCACAATCTCCCCGCTCACTCTCCGGCGGTCAGCAGCAATTAAGCAAAATGAGGATTGGAGAGCAGGCCGTTTGGTAGCTAAGGCGCTAAATAAAAACTTCAGTTAAAGCAGTGGGAGCAGGATGTGACATCTATTGGCTGCTGCTGTAAAGCTGCAGTTTCATAGACTATAAAATAAGATTATATAAGCAGAGTCTTGTTAACGGTTACACAGCTGAATAGAAACAGCATCATTTTCACTATATAAAAAGGTATCTTGAAAAAAGGTAGTGGGTTTTGTTCAAAAGAGTTCCAGGTATGCCAGTGTGCTCTAAGAGAAAGTGGTGTGGTTCTCACATTCATGTGGAGATTAATCCAAAGGATACTCAACATCAAATGGACAGAAAAAGGACTGAAGAAAAAAATATAATATTTCAACCGTTTAGGAATCTTAATCTGAGATCCATGTAGCACACATGCAAATGTTTCCATAGCAGGGCAGACTATAGTGCATACGATAAGGGATATAGAGGGACTTTGCATCATACGGAAAACCTGGGGGGGGGTAGAGAAGTTGGACATGCTGGGCAGATCACAGTGCCCTGCCCTCAGGCCCAAAGTCCAGCATCATGACTGATCTACTGACAAAAGGGGTCATCTCTCCCAGCTCACCAGGCCCACAAGCAAAAAGAAACCGATGTGAGAGATGGGCAGAAGGTTGGAACAGATAGAGTTGAGACCATCTCTTATCGCTCTTCCTTTACAATTGACCACCTGTTTCCTCCCAGTCATTCACCCACTGAATCAACTTCAGTAAGAGTCTTCATTATTCCACTGTGCCTCCCCCTTATACACACAGCACACGCAGAGGTTACCCTGACTCTAGCACTTAAATCGATAACCACTCTTTTTATGTGTACAGACCGGTATGAGGGTTGAATGGGAATTGAACAGATATGGCCACTAAGGTCACAGCAAAACATACTTGGGGAAAAAAGGTCAGATTCCTCCTTGTTTGTTTGGGTACTGGTTTCGCTCAACACTAAAACTAGTCATTATCTTTAGGTAAATCCCTAAATGACTGGCACACACAAAAGAAAACATCAAGTTTGCACTACATCAAGACAATGATGATTTGGTTTGGGCTGCATCAAGCTCATATGTGCCCAGTGGGCTAATCAGAGAGAACTGTGGGAAGCTGCTTCTTTGATCTGACTGCAGATCAGATCTCATCCATTGGTGTAGGCTGTTTTTCTCCCAAATAAGCAGTCTTCCTTCTACAGTATCAACAAGCAGTGCTGCCACATTCGCATAACTGACAATTATGGGCAATAAACATGAACTTTATTTTCAAGTGTGTATATATATAGTTCACCTAATAGCAGTTCCGTACTGGCCAAACTTCTGCTCTGGTGATTACACAGAACATTAATACATCATCATAAAAAGCACAGTGACTCTCAGCAAGCCTATCGCAGTAAACAAACTTCAGGTAAATAACTGAAGAATGTTTTTTTACATGAAGCAGGTAAAGTTACTAATAATTTTACGACCACAAGGGGCGTCAAAACTTTATTGTATTCATTAAGTTGTAGCGTTATGTTGTACTACAATAAAAATATTTTTTTTCATGACAACTGTGGGCATTTTGCATGAGAATTAATAGTTACCCAACATTTCTAAATCATCACAGCCCTAACCAACAGCATGTAATAGCACGGTATGACAGACCTCAAATTGCCATTTTCTGTCTTCTCCAATTCTAGAAAAGACAATCATAGCAGCACTGAGGCTGCTTCAATTTAGCTCACATGCACTTGGGAATGCAATTTGTAGGACGTGGTGGTGGAGGAAACCCCTATGGTACAATTGAGTGTTTTGCAGGTCAGGGGGAGAGAGGCTGGAAGAGTGAGTATTGTTTTCAATGATTTAACATTTCTATGTCAGTTGGAAGACAGGGGAGAGTCATTTATCAGTGTGGCCCACTGGGGAGACCTCTATCTCCTTTCAACCCTGTGCTCTTTCTTCATCTCTACAAAACACTCAGGGTGTGTTTCTCCCCTAGACTGTACTTGACTTGTATACAAGTGCCGGGCTGAGTAGCGTCATAGGCACAAACATTAAATGGTGAAATAAAATAAAAATCGACATGTCTTGCCAATGCAGCATGGAAATGAATCACCCTGGGTGCATCTCATCCACCGCTCCACCACCCTCATGAGAGACTCCCAAAATACCCAGCCGGCCCACCAGACACGACAGCATGAGCCTACAGACAGAGGGACTCTATAAGAACACAATCCTGAGACATGAGGCTCTGTTCCAACCACTACTGGTCCACCCTGGCAGAGAGCACATGACACAGGCCCATCACTGATAACAGGAATAATGAAAAGTAATGAAATATTAAGAGACATTGGAAGCCCTAAGCCTCCGGGAACCCTCGAGCCCGAGAACTAGAGCAAGGATGCAAGTCCATTAAACCTTCACTACAAACTCCACCTGTTGTCAGTAATTTAACTCATTTGGAGCAGTCAGTTAGCCTTGATGACTGGTAATGATGCATGCGAATTCATTTTCAACAAACAAAGTGCAGGAAAACGGTGTACATTTGGAAAGTATTCAGACAATTGACTTTGTTTAAATTTTTACGTTACAGCCTTATTAAAAAATGTGCTAAATTGTTTCTCCCTCATCTAGCAACACACAATATCCCATAATGATTTGCAAAAACAGGTTCAGAAATTTTTGCAAATGAAGTAAAAAATAAACTGAAATATCACTTTTACGTAACTATTCAGACCCTTTACAAAATACTGCCCCCTATACTCAACAAGTTAAGAAAGTTTCAGGCTCGTTTTTTTTTTAAATGAGCTAGAATTTGTAGTTTTTCTAGGTGGATCCCATTTTGACTGTAGTATTGTGGCACACGTAGATTTGGGCGCGCACTTTGTCATTTATCTCCGGTAATGAACATATTCTCAGTCTTCAATTTTATTGTTTATTTGCATATTAGGGTACCTGAGGATTGATTAGAAATGTAGTTTGACTTGTTTGCACAAAGTTTTGGGATTCATTTGTATGAATTTTGAACGAGGGAAACAGGTGGAATACTGAATCAAGCTCTCCAACTAAACTGACTTTTTTTGGGGATAAAAGGGACTAACGAACAAAATGACCATTTGATGTGTAGATGGGACCCTTGGGATCGCAAACAGAGGAAGATCTTCGAAGGAAAGTTATTTTTTTTTAATCGCTATTTCTGACTATCGTGAAGCCTCTGCTTGTTCGGAAATTTTTTGTAATGCTTTTGTACGCGGGGCGCTGTCCTCAGACAATCGCATGGTATGCTTTCGCCATAAAGACTTTTTGAAATCTGACAAAGCAGCTGGATTAACAAGTTAAGCTTTTAACTTGTTTGGGGTCGGGGCAGCATTTTCACTTTTGGATAAATAGCGTGCCTAAACTGAACTGCCTCCTACTCTGACCCAGATCCTAACATATGCATATTATTAAGTATTGGATAGAAAACACTGAAGTTTCTAAAACTGTTTGAATCTGAGTAAAACAGATGAATGTCTGAGTATAACAGAACTTATTTAGCAGGCGAAACCCCGAGGACAAACCATTCAGATTTTTTTTTTTTTTTTTAGGTCACTGTCTTTACAATACGTTTTCATGGGGAATCCATAATTCTAATTGACTTTCCTGCAGTTCTTACTGCTTCCACTGGATGTCACCAGTTTGTAAAAATTAGTTGAGGGTTTTCCTTTGTGTAATGAAGTAGTCCTGTTCCAAACGAGGGTCACTTCAAGTGTTTGTTAGAGGCGCGTGACCAGAAAAGTAGTGTCAGTTTGTTTTGCTCCTGTATTGAGCACAGATCATCCAGTCTTCAATTTGATAAATTATATACATTTAGAAATACCTAAAGTTGTATTACAAAAGTAGTTTGAAATGTTTTGGCAAAGTTTATAGGTAACTTTTGAGATATTTTGTAGCGACGTTGCGTAAGTTGGAAGCGTTGTTTTTCTGGATCAAACGCACCAAATAAATGGACATTTTGGATATATATCGATGGAATTAATCAAACAAAAGGACGATTTGTGATGTTTATGGGACATATTGGAGTGCCAACAAAAGAAGATCAAAGGTAATTTATTTCTGCGTTTTGTGCCATGCCTGCAGAGTTGAAATATGCTCCTCTCTCATTGTTTACTGTTATGCTATTATCTGATGATAGCACCTTATGCTTTCGCCGAAAAGCCTTTTTGAAATCTGACATGTTGGCTGGATTCACAACGAGTGTAGCTTTAATTTGCCATCTTGCATGTGTAATTTAATGAAAGTTAGAATTTTATAGAAATGTATTTGGTGCTCTGAATTTTCCCTGGCTATTGGCCATGTGGGATGCAAGCGTCCCGCCTACCCCAGAGAGGTTAAATGGTGTATGACACTTGTATTTTCATGCATGTTTAATATTACGATTTTTTTATTTTGAATTTGGCGGGCTCCGATTTCACCGGATGCTGTCAAATTTCGTTGAGTTAACAGGATTGAAGCTGCCAGTTGAGGACTTGTGAGGCATCTGTTTCTCAAACTAGACACTAAAGTACTTTTCCTTTTGCTCAGTTGTGCACCGTGGCCTCCCACTCCTCTTTCTATTCTGGTTAGAGCTAGTTTGCACTGTTATGTGAAGGGAGTAGTACACAGCATTGCACGAGATCTTCAGTTTCTTGGCAATTTCTCACATGGAATAGCCTTCATTTCTCAGAACAAGAATAGACTGACAAGTTTCAGAAGAAAGTGCTTTGTTTCTGGCCATTCTGAGCCTGTACATTGGGCTGATGCTCCAGATACTCAACTAGTCAAAAGAAGGCCAGTTTTATTGCTTCTTTAAAAATCAGCACAACAGTTATCAGCTGTACTAACAATTGCAAAAGGGGTTTCTAATGATCAACTAGCCTTTTAAAATGGCAAACTTTGATTAGCTAACAATGTGCCATTGGAACACAGGAGTGATGGCTGCTGATAAATGGGCCTCTGTACGCCTTTGTAGATATTCCATAAACAAAAATCGGCCATTTCCAGCTATAATAGTCATTTACAACATCAATGTCTACACTGTATTTCTGATCAATTGGATGTTATTTTAATGGACAAAGTGCTTTTTTCTTTCAAAAACAAGGACATTTCTAAGTGACCCTAAACTTTTGAACGGTAGTGTATCTGTTTTTCATTTTTAATACATTCGCTGATTTTTATTTTTTTAAACGTTCACTTTGTCATTATGTGGTAGTGTGTAGATTGATGAGGAAAATGTCAAAAAAGTATAGGGGTCTGAATACACTAAATTGTGGACGTCCGACGTGCCCGTTTTACCATGGGACATGATCAGCTTCCACAAAGCTTAGCCCAACAAGCAAGTCTGCCCAATGTAGGCCAATCACTGATTTAAGTACATAGTTTCTTCAGACTTATGCAGTCTGATGTCTAGTTCAAATGTCTAGGCTTTAGCTCAGTGGGCTAAAATCATGTTAGTGTGGGTCATATTACACTGACCACCTTATAATAAAATATAAAGTTAAATCCCCTTTCCTGAAGGCAAAACTACATAGGACTCGGTAGTATTTTGTGATCACACTATGTATGCACTGTGAGCATTCATTTGACATCAGGCACCATGTTAGCAGTTTTATAAAATGGCAAGTTACTTTAGCAGTTAAATTGGCTCACACACACACACACTAAAGTCATTAACTTATGTAGCAGCAGGCACAGTGTATTATTAGTTATATATAATTTATGGGTCATTCAGCTTGGCCCTTTGACAGCCTCCCTAATTAAAAATGTTAAACCTTTGGTGACAAATATAATTTCAGTTTCGCACATCTTTTATCATGCCCCCTGGCTTATTCTGCGTCACTGAGCTTGTCAAACACCCCCCAGGGAGCGATGAACCCCCCCAGGAGAGATGACCCCGTTCGAGACAGACAGACAGCCATCACTCATCTATTCTCAACCCAGTCTGGAGCGCTGGGTGATGTGGACAGGGATGTGATGACCTCTACTCATAACAGGGAACTGCCATGATAGCTTCTCACACACGCATTGTATGCATCAACAGGAAAAACATGCAAACACCGACCTGGAGGATAAAACATTTACAGCATATATGGTCTGTCACTGCAAGCAGCACAACTCTAGGCCAGCAAAGTTAATTTAAAAATACCTATGTAAATGTATGTCAGTTGCCAACAAAATAATAGGGAAAATTGTACAGAAGAAAGAATTCCACGCACAGGAACAACTGCTGAGAACAAAAGATACATTAGACTGTGCAGCGTGGCAGGACCCACAAACCCGGAGCTGGTGTGTTAGAGGAACACTGGGCCCTGTGTAGAACACTTCACTGAATGCAAGAGACAATTCTATTATTCATGTTGCAACTGCACAACTAACAACCACTTTCGCAGAGAAAACTGGTGAACCCAGAAAGAGGGAAACCTAGTCAGTTGTCCAACGGAATGTATTCAACTGAAATGAGTCTTCTGCATTTAACCAAACACCTCGGAATCAGAGGTGCGGGGGGCTGCCATAGTCGACATCCACGTCTCCCTATTTTGGTTAAACTATCCCCAGTTCAATGGAATTGCAACCCTCTGCATGCACAGTGCATTCTTCCATCACATGTACAGCTGATTCTCAAGCTCTTGCACCCTAATGAGATGCTACTGAGCCCACACTACTATACTGTCTGAGCCACGGACTATGCTTTCTGGTTTTGATTACAATACTGGGTGGGGTGAATATATTTTATATGACATACATGATTTTTTGTTAACTAATAAATAGTACCCCACAGAAAAGTGTGTTTAAATCATTTCTAACTTGTTAACAATTTCTGCTAGTTAGTTTTTGCTACCATGTAGGTTTTAGCTTGCTTGAGCTTGCTAGGTGAGGTGTGTTAATTCACCCGTTTCCATTCATTTTTCATTTTAAACATTTATCTTACAAAGGAGTTGTTTAATCTCACTGCTTAACTATTTATCTGTAGATGGAATTGTATTTGTTTAATCATTTTTTTCGAATCTTTACAGGTAAATGCCACAGGCACTATCCGATGTCATTTCACTGCAGCTAATGTAGAAGGAAAATCTGTGTACATTTGCCAAATCATATGTGAAGAATGCAACAAAGATGCAGAATCACCTGGCCAAGTGCAAGTTCCCTCAGTGCTCATAACAAGCAACCTCTGACAAAAGTCGCTCTACTTCAATTTGAGGTGAAAATTATGAATCAGACACCTTGTCGACAGAAACAGCTCATGGTCCTCCTGGAATCAGAAGGTTTTTTGACTCAATGGAGGAACGTAGTCAGAGAAATGCTGATGAATATCTTGCTCGAGCTGTGTATGCAACTGGTTCACCTCTGATGCTCACAGGCAATGTGTATTGGAAGAGATTTCTGAATGTTCAACCAAACATGCCTTATCTACTCAGTCGCTGGACGCAGAGTTAAACAGAGTTTAAGTTAAGGTCAAGCAAATCATCGAGAAAGCAGACTATTGCAGTCATCTCTGATGGGTGGTCAAATGTTCATGGGCAAGGAATAATTAACTACATCTCCACCCCTCAACCAGTATTCTACAAGAGCACAGACACAAGGGACAACAGACACCAGTCTCTACATTGCAGATGAACTGAAGGCAGTCAATGACCTTGGACCACAAGGTATTTGCACTGGTGACAGACAATGCTGCAAACATGAAGGCTGCTTGGTCTAAAGTGGAGGAGTCCTACCCTCAAATCACACCCATTGGCTGTGCTAATCATGCATTGAATCTGCTCCTCAAGGTCATCATGGCACAGATAACAATGGATACACTCTACAAGAGAGCCAAGGAAATGGTTAGGTGTGTGAAGGGTCATCAAATTATAGCAGCAATCTACCTCACCAAGAAAATTGACAAGAATAAGAGCACCACCAAGAAGATGTGTCTGTTGCTGGGTGCCCAGCAACACCCGTTGGGGTGATGTTGTCATGTTTGGCGGTCTCCTGGAAGGGAAGGTGTCCCTCCAAGAAATGGCCATATTACAGTCTGCAGATATGGACAGCCCCATCAAGAGGATCCTCCTGGATGATGTATTTTGGGAGAGAGTGGTAAGCAGCCTGTAAATTACAGCAGTAGCCATTGCACGGATTGAGGGAGACAATGTCATCCTGTTTCATGTTCAGACTCTGCTTGCAGATGTAAGAGAAGAAAACCGTACTAACCTGCCAACTTCACTGTTGCTCCAAGTAGAAACTGCAGTTCTGAAGACTTCTGCCTGAAGCCCATATACACCGCAGCGTACATGTTGGACCCCAAGTATGCTGGCAAGAGAATCCTGTCTGGTGCAGAGATCAACAAGGCCTATGGTGTCATCACTAACATGTCTCGCCACCTTGGCCTGGATGAGGGCAAGGTTCTTGACACTTCCAAGAAAGGGCTTTGGGACGGAGATGCAATATGGCAGTCGTGCCAACACGTCGCATCAGCCACCTGGTGGAAGGGATCGGAGGCCCTTTCCCCTGTTGCCTCCATCCAAATCCCACCAACATCAGCCATCTCAGAGTGCAACTGGTCCTTGTTTGGGAACACACACACAAAGCATGCAACAGGCTGAACAATACAAAGATTGAAATATTGGTGGACATCCGGGGCAAATGAGGCTTTTTGAGCCTGACAACAAGCCATCCTGAACAAGGTTGGAAAATGACAGTAAAGATGAGGCCTCAGAGTCTGATGTTCAAGAGGTGGACATTGAGGAGGTCCAGGGAGAAGACATGGAAGCCTGAAGGGAAGACAACCAAAGCTTTAGTTTCTAGACTATCATTTTGCAGATGTTTGTTGAAAACATTTTTGGGAGATGCGATGGATCATTGTGGATCATTCAATATTCCCTTTCAGTGTTCAGTGAAATTATCCCATGTGAAGAGTCAACTCATTTAAAAGGTCAATTCATAACTAAATAGTTGTATTTCTATTGGAAGGATTTAATCATTTGCAATTAAGTATACGTATGATAAGGCAAAATGTTTGTCTCCATATGATATGGTAAATATATCCAATGCAAGAAAACACCTACATTGAAATTATATTAATGTGCATATATTCCCGTTAAATCCCACAGAAAGTTTCCACCTCCGAATATTCCTCAAAATGTACAACCCTAGTGTTGACTCTTAAAGACTCAGTCAGGTACAAAGAATAACATTTTCAGGCTCTCCATTACTAGTCTCTGCATTACTGTCATTACTAGCTGGCCGGTGATTGACTGAACACTGAAGGACTTGTGTATTGTTCAGCGTACGCCGGTGCTAAGGGGGACTATGGGAAGTAGTGTTCAGTCACTGTCATGTTCTGGTCAACAAGACTCACTGTGCAGGGACCACTGTCATGTCAAACCTGCTGGGAAGGCCTAGACTGAGTCTACTGCTGCCAAGCAAGCATAGCCTAACAGGAGAAGCAACAGCCGTCGTGTCGTGTGCCGTGCCGTCGCGTCGAGCCGCCGTTCTCCGTGCTGTCTCCATCTGGAAAACTACTGGATGTGCAGGATTTTGGTCAGCTTATCAAGGTCCTGTTGAGCAGCTCATCTTTTACAATGTCATGTGTTCATGCAGGGCTGGAACCCCCAGTAGCTCTCCTGGAACCCCCAGTAGCTCTCCTGGAATCTCCTGGCAAGAGGACAAGCGTTAATTTCAAGTCCTGCTGTTCCATTAGGCTGAGATGAGAAGGGGGAAGTGATGCGTGACTGACTATTCTGAGCAGGTCAGTCAGGGTGAGAGTTATCTTTGTGTGCCTGTCTGTGGATAGCAGTCCAGAGACACTGCCCTGTGTGACCCAGGCAACGGGTACAACACTTTGCATGCCAGATAGAACAGACTGTAAAACAGATGAGAAAAAGCAGCAGCTGGGGTGAGGTCTCACTAACATACTGGAAGGAATACTTCCTGGTGCGTGATTTAGTGACATGACACAGCGATCTCTCGACCTATAAGACTACGGTGAACCTGACCATCCGCTGAACTAAACTGAAAGACCAACTTGGTGGGAAAACCCAATTAATGCCATACAAGATTATTAGAACATTACAGAACTCCCATCCTTCCAGATACATGTCACTGGGGACTAGGGCTTGATCTGAACAGCATGTGACAGAAAGAACACAGATGTTTTCTTTGGGGGCAGTGCTTTGTGTTAGAGTTGGCTGGACCCAAGTGGTCTTTTATGCTACTCTATTTCTCTGTAATGCAAATAGGGAACGCGTTGATCTGTCAGACACGAGGACAATCATACATATTTCTCAGAAACTGCCCAGGGCTCTCACTCACTATCAATTGCTACCATCGTTCCCAAACTCAACCATTTCTATTATCTTTTAGGCAGCTACTCGTGATAAACTAATTGATAAAATAAAAAAAGACTTGAGGGAAATTGCTATCAGTCATTTTAAATAATTCTCTCACTGTCAGATCAATTTGATCCCCAGTCTTACTCCCATGTCTCTCCCTCCAGCCCCCTCTCCTCGTCTCTCCCCCGAGGTACATTTCCCTGTATCCTGCTCCCCATTTTCCATTTCAGTCAAACTGTGCTTTCCTGCTCTCCTCTCCTTTAGTTCAGACTCATGCAAAACCATATCAGTGGTCTTTGCATGCCCTGTCTGGTCTGATATGATTTAGGGGGAACAGAGGTGAACATGCTGTACATCAAGATTACCATCAAAAGAGCCTGCCAACTGACTTCTACACTAACACACCTGGATACAAATGGGAGTAATATATTTGTATTAAGGCTGTTTTTAGAATATCAAAGACCAGAAAAATTAGAGAAAATCTGAGTTTATTTTCAGCAAACTTGTGTAAATATTTGTATGAACATAAGATTCAACAACTGAGACAAACTGAACAAGTTCCACAATTTCTGATAGTGACATGTGTCCCTGAACAAGGGGGGGTATCTTGTGTGGCCAGCATCTGCATTAAGTACTGCAGTGCATCTCCTCCTCATGGACTGCACCAGTTCTTGCTGTGAGATGTTACCCCACTCTTCCACCAAGGCACCTGAGCAGGTTCTCAGACTGGGGAGACGGTTCACCTTCCAACAGGACAACGATCTTAAGCACACAGCCAAGATAATGCAGGAGTGGCTTCGTCACAAGTCTCTGAATGTCCTTGAGTGGCTCAGCCAGAGCCCGGACTTGAACCCAATCAAACATCTCTGTTGAGACCTGAAAATAGCTGTGCAGCGACGCTTGAGATTATCTGCAGAGACGAATGGGAGAAACTCCCCAAATAAAAGGTGTATCAAGTTTGTAGAGTCATTCCCAAAAAGACTTGAGGCGGTAGTCGCTGCCAAAGGTGCTTCAACAAAGTACTGAGTAAAGGGTCTGAATACTTATGTAAATGTGTTTTATACAAATATTTTTCTAAAAAGCTGTTTTTGCTTCGTTGTTATGTAGTGTGTAGATTCATGACAAAAAATGTAATACATTTTAGAATAAGGCTGTAACGTAACAATTTATACTTTTCCCGAAAGCACTACTTAATTTAGTTATTTATGCAGCTATAGGTTTGGATTTTCAGTACATTACAAGGCTGCATGGTGGGACTAATGATATATAGAAAGTCACATGAAAGGCATGAGCTCCGATGTGTTTCTTGTTCAAGCTGCACATGCTTCTTTCACAATTTCACAAGCACTTGATAATATTGTCACCAGGCCTTAAATTCCCCTTGTGAGGCCATAATACCCCTTAAAAAAAATCCATGCATTTTGTAGCCAAAGTAGACATTGTGCCCTTGGGCTGAATAGAATTATACTTTGTCAGCCAAAAAGAGTAGGCGTAACAAACAGCAAAAGCACTAGCCTATGTCACTACTATCCCCTATAGTAGAAAAGTTGACCTATTCTATTGGTCAACTTGTCCTTCTGTGAAAATGATTTTGCCCAAACTTGAAACTATGTATGCCAGTTAGGCTCTACAGCATTTATTATGCTGATTAATGTGCTTCATTTCGAGAAGTTACTTGGCCACTAGTTGTGACAAACCTTTTCAAAACATATAGGCCTATGGGCAAGGCTACATGAGGTTTGCGACAAGGATTTGAAAAAGTTGCAACATCAGCATCATTCACAAGTGATAATTGATAAGGCTAATATTGTCACTAGAAAGGTTTGTGGTCATACGCACATCCTTAAAAACATAGGTGCTGGGCTAATAAAGAATACTAGCATAGAACAAGGCCCGCACACTGTTAAAGCTCCCAATTCACCACTTTACTGACAACGTTTCCATCCCAAACGGATCTACGTCCGATCAAAAAGACCTGACGAACATCCGTTTTGGATCAAACGGTGGTCAATTAAGCAGTGAATTGGGAGCTAACAGTTTGCAGGGCTTCCTGTTCTATACTAGGCTAATATTGTCACCCATCGGACTATTAAGGTCTTTAAATATACAAAATAACATGTGAAATATGTTTTGATTTCGAATAGACCATTATCATGGAACAGGGGCATGTAGGCTATACTCCCGTTGTAAAGCTTAGCAATGTGCTTAATATTAGAAAAGTTAAGATAAATAGTAGGCCCAGCCAATAGAAAGCTGATGGGATCCTCTTTTTGATAGAGGCCATCAAAACCTTTAATGCAATTGCATAGGCTGTCATGATGTCAGAGTGAATAGAAGAACAGTAGAGTGCTGTGTACCAGGCAGTTAGCAAGTTTGGTAGGCTACTAATGACCATCAGCAGCAGAGCTTAGAGAAGCCTAAATACCGTGACTAAACGGTCACATGGAATTTGACTCTCGTCATAACTCGACCGCCGGAGTGGCAGTAATATGGTCATGGTAACAGCCCTAGACACAAGTGACATTAGAAAGAGCAGACTATAACTATAGTACAAAAGTGGCTATGGAAAAGCAAATGACCTTTGATCGAGACACATCTACTAAAGGTGAAGCCCAAGTGAGTCCAAAACGGATTAGAACGCCCTTGGACAGTATATGAACACTTGAGTCATGCCGCAACTTGATCAATTAAATTAATTAAAACTACTAGTGACTATATAATATAACCGTGGGAACATGAGGACTTTAAACTGTCCCTTACAGCCCAGTGTTTCATTTAGTGACCGATCACTTTTAATGGGATATTTAAAAACATTACCATTTGACTGACTCAGCAGCACTGGCATAGTGGCAACATGACCCTCCCTGACCCTGGGTGGGGGGGGGGGCAATGGATTACGGGACAGGCACAGTCGATGGGACTAGTGCTGGTGTGTCAAGACTCTGGACAGTCACTTAACTTCTATAAAAATACCTCATCACACTTGTGAGACATAGAAGGCAGGGGGGTAAAAAGAGAGAAGACTAGAAAGAGTGAGAGGGAGAAGAAAAGAAAGATTGAGTGAGAACAAGAGTACAGTTGAAGTCGGAAGTTTACATACACTTAGGTTGGAGTCATTAAAACTAATTTTTCAACCACTCCAAATTTCTTGTTAACAAACTATAGTTTTGCCAAGTCGGTTAGGACATCTACTTCATGCATGACAAGTAATTTTTCCAACAATTGTTTACAGACAAATTATTTCACTGTATCACAATTCCAGTGGGTCAGAAGTTTACATACATTAAGTTGACTGTGACAATAAACACCCTGGAAAATTCCAGAAATTGATGTCATGGCTTTATAAGCTTCTGAAAAGGCTAATTGACAACATTTGAGTCAATTGGAGGTGTACCTGGCGATGTATTTCAAGGCCTACCTTTCAACTCTGTGCCTCCTTGCTTGACATCATGGGAAAATCAAAAGAAATCAGCCAAGACCTCAAAAAAATAGTTGACCTCCACAAGTCTAGTTTATCCTTGGGAGCAATAGCATGGAAGCATAAACACCATGGGACCACGCAGTCTTCATATCGCTCAGGAAGGAGACTTGTTCTGTCTCCTATAGATGAACGTACTTTGGTGCGAAAAGTGCAAATCAATCCGAGAACAGCAAAGGACCTTGTGAAGATGCTGGAGGAAACCGGTACAAAAGTATCTATATCCACAGTAAAATGAGTCCTATATTAACATAAGCTGAAAGGCCGCTCGGCAAGGAAGAAGTTTGGAGGAAAAAGGGGAAGGCTTGCAAGATGAAGAACACCATCCCAACCGTGAAGCACGGGGGTGGCAGCATCATGTTGTGGGGGTGCAGTGCTGCAGGAGGGATTGGTGCACTTCACAAAATAGATGGCATCATGAGGTAGGACAATTAAATGGATATATTGATACCACATCAGTCAGGAAGTTAAAGCTTGGTCACAAATGGGTCTTCCAAATGGACAATGACCCCAAACATACTTCCAAAGTTGTGGAAAAATGGTTTAAGGACCACAAAGTCAAGGTATTGGAGTGGCCACCACAAAGCCCTGACCTCAATCCTATAGAAAATTTGTGGGCAGAACTGAAAAAGCATGCGCGAGCAAGGATGCCAACAAACCTGACTCAGTTGCACCAGCTCTGTCAGTGGGAAGCTTGTGGAAGGCTACACGAAACATTTGACCCAAGTTAAACAATTTAAATGCAATGCTACCAAATACTAACTGAGTGTATGTAAACTTCTGACCCAATGGGAATGTGATAAAAGAAATAAAAGCTGAAATAAATAATTATTTATTCTATTATTCTGACATTTCACATTCTTAAAATAATGTGTTGATCCTAACTGACCTAAGACAGGGAATTTACACTAGGATTAAATGTCAGGAATTGTGAAAAACTGAGTTTAAATGCATTTGGCTAAGGTGTATGTAAACTTCGACATCAACTGTATACATACACACAAAAAGTAGGTCACATGGGGAAGAGATATGCCGTGAGGTGTTGCTTTATTGTTTTTTTAAACCAAATTAGCTGTTCACTTGCGCTATATGAGATGGGAGTTCCATGCCATCATTATTATGTATAATACTGTATGTTTCCCTGCAGGACTTGCTTTGTGGAGTGTGGTGTCAAAAAATCTGAGCATCTCTTTATCGCAGACACACTTATCCCCAACTTTACAACCACTGAATCAATATGTTTTGACCATGACGCTTTACAATCTAAAGTAACTGCAAGTAATTTAGTATCAACAGCCACACCATTCATTACCAGATTCAGCTTAGGTCTAGAACTTAGGGAATGATTTGTACCCAATACAATGCTCTTAGTTTTAGAAATGTTGGGGGACCAGTATATTAGTGGCCACCCATTCTAAAACTGACTGCAACTCTGTTTAGGGTTGCTGTGATTTTACTAATTATGGTTGCAGACGTGTATAGGGTTGAATCAGCCTACACGGACACAGGCTTTGTTGAATGCCAATGGCAGGTAATTGGTAAAAATATTTTCAAAAAGAGTAGAGGGCCTAGAGAACTGCCCTGTGGTACACCACAATTTACATGTTGAACATTAGAGAAGCTTCCATTAAAGAAAACCCTCCGTGTTCTATTAGATAGATATCATGGATTATGAGCTATGGCAGAGGTTGAAAAGCTATAACATGAGTTCTCAACAACAAGTTATGGTCAATAATATGCAAGGCTGCACTGAAATCTAACAGTACAGCTCCCACAATATTCTTATTATCAATTTATTTTAACCAATCAGCCATTTGTGTCAGTGCAGCACATGTTGAGTGCTCTTTTCTATAAGCAAGCTGAAAGTCTTAATTGTTTACAGAGAAATAGCATTGTATTTGGTCCACCCTAAAAATCCAACAGTATGAATATCCCAGCTCTGCATCTGTGTGGTCATGATGCACTATGGATGTAGCCCACCCTGGTGGCTACAGGGTCAGGTGACCTATGAACATGACTGAGGTCATGGGTTCAAACTCCAGATGTCAATAATTTGGAGTGTGGGGGCCATGAATGGTTCTACACCAGAAAATAAAATATGGACTGCTTCCTACCCCAGGGAATTAATTCATTGATTAGGCCTATATGCAACCACCATAACATGGTAATAGTTTTCCATTTAATGGGTTAGTTGTAAGCCTAGTCAAATGAGTAAGCAAGGTCTACTCTGGTGGCAAAGAGGTTTAATGTACCATCCACTAAAACACATTAAGACAAAGCATTATCTATATTACTGGCTCCTCCACAGGTCCATCACACAGTACCCGGTCATCAGACACTTCATCTGGACAATGCCCATGCCAGTTAGATGGTGTGGTTACCCACTACTCCAGGGAATAAAGCATTTACCACCAACAAACTGGAACAGATACACTGGAATAGGCGTCCGATTTGACAAATCCACATTCGTTGTAAAATACTGTATCTCTCTACTGTTTGCTCACGTCTGTAGACTCGCTCACAGACGTAAACTCCGCTGTGACAATGGGAAATCAAATTGAAACTGAAACCAGACATGCGAGTTAGGCAAATGTGTACACCACAGTAGTGGCATAATATTTTCTGCAAAAAATTCCTCTCCTAATGTAAGTAACAATTCCGGTGGCCTATTCGGTGTCCCTGTTCTTGACAATATGAGGTGCTGAATGTACTGCATGTTGTCAACTATAAACATGTTTGGAAATGGTTTATTTGCTTGCAGCCACATAACATTTTCATTATATCGTTTCGAAAACATTCTAATCAGTGTATTAATCTTTCGTCATTAATTTCCAAGCTATTGTAAACGGTGGGATGAATTAATAAAACGTCCTTTACAAGTAACGTTAGATGCCAAAGACAAGTTATAGTTTCTCAAGTTACCAAGCCGCGCTTCCCAGTAGACTTAATTTGATTCCGCTTGTTCTCAACAAGTCCTAAATTAGCCTTCTCATGCGGTTTGAGTCGGTGCGGTCATAAAAACATGTACCAAAAAAAGTTGTAAACATTGACAAATGTCCTAAACATCGCGAAGAAAGCATATTGAACAACACTATATAATGTGTTGAAACATGATTATATTCGACGCAATAAAACGAAACAGGCAAGATTTGTTTTTACTTACGTTCCAATGTAGTAGCCAACAGCCTCGCCTGGCGACCGACAAAGCTCTCACGAGACCAAGTTCCCTCCTTGAGCAAACCAAAACCGTTGGACTTTGCGTCGAAGATATTCATTTGGTTTCACTCAAGCCGTAACAACAAATCTTCGGTGCTGTTTCATCCGCGGATTTTCTCTATCAACGGAAATTCGATACGAGCGGCTTCTTTGTTCCATTTCTTGGATATCACCATTCATGTGTCGCTGACACAGACACTGATTGGCCACGTCGCTCGAGGGATAGGATCGGGAATAGGTGAAGGCTAGGGCACCAGCAGAGCCATTTCTTTTCGCCGTCCTAAAGTCTGCCGATTCTCGAAGCAGTGATATAACGATACAACTCAACACTGACCTCGGGGAGTGAATAAGATGCCTAGTCTAAATTTGACAACACATCAGAGAGACAGTTGAAAGTTTTATGCAACTAGCCTTAATGCAACTAAATATAATGAACAAAAATATAAACGTAACATATTTTTTAAATGTTACCTTTATTTAACTAGGCAAGTCAATTAAGAACAACTTTTTCTTTTCAATGATGGCCTAGGAACATTAGGTTACCTGCCTGTTCAGGGGCAGAATGACAGATTTGTACCTTGTCAGCTCAGGGATTTGAATTTGCAAACTTTCAGTTACAAGTCCAACTCTCTAACCACTAGGCTACCCTGCTACCCCACATAAAGTGTTGGCCACATGTTTCATGAGCTGAAATAAAAGTTCCCAGAAATGTTCCATACACACAAAAAGCTTATTTCTCTCAAATTTAGTGCACACATTTGTTAACATCCCTGTTAGTGAGCATTTATCCTTTGCCAAGATAGTCCATCCACCTGCATATCAAGAAGCGGATTAAACCGTATTCTCATTACACAGGTGCACCTTGTGCTGGGAACAATAAAAGGACAGTTATAAAATGTGCAGTTTGTCACACAACACAATGCCACAGATGTCTCAAGTTTTGAGGGAGCGCACAATTGGCATGCTGACTGCAGGAATGGCCACCAGAGCTGTTGCCAGACAATTTAATGTTAATTTCTCTACCATAAAACAACGTTTTAGAGAATTTGGCAGTACGTCCAACCTGCCTCACAACCGCAGACCACGTGTAACCATGCCAGCCCAGGACCTCCACATCTGGCTTCTTCACCTGCGGGATCGTCTGAGACCAGCCACCTGGACAGATGATAAAACTATGGGTTAGCACAACAAAAGAATGTCTGCACAAACTGTCAGAAATCATCTTAGGAAAGATCATATGCTTGATCATCGTCCTCACCAGGGTCTTGACCTGACTGCAGTTCAGCGTCGTAGCCAACTTCAGTGGGTAAATGCTCACCTTCGATGGCCACTGGCACACTGAGAAGTGTGGATGGCAGACAGCATGTATTGCGTCGTGTGGGCAAATGGTTTGCTGATGTCAACGTTGTGAACAGAGTGCCCCATGGTGGCGGTGGGGTTATGGTATGGACAGGCATAAGCTACAGACAACAAACACAATTGCACTTTATTGATGGCAATTTGAATGCACAGAGATACCGTGACGAGATCCTGAGGCCAATTGTCGTGCCATTCATCCGCCACCATTACCTCATGTTTCAGCATGATAATGTACGGCCTAATGTCACAAGGATCTGTACACTATTCCTGGAAGCTGAACATTTGCCAGTTCTTCCATGGCCTGCATACTCATCAGACATGTCACCCATTGAGCATATTTAGAATGCTCTGGATCGTGTACGACAGCATGTTCCAGTTCCCGCCAATATCCAGCAACTTTGCAGCCTTTGAAGAGGAGTGGGACATCATACAGGCCACAATCAACAGACATCTCTTTGCTAAAGAGATTTGTTGCTCTGCATGACACAGCCAAATACTCTATCTAAAAGTAAATCAATTCTCAATTGCGGTATGGTTCTATTTATTTATTTAACTAGGCAAATCAGTTAAGAACAAATTCTTATTTTACAATGACGGTCTACCCCGTCCAAACACTCGACGACGCTGGGCCAATTGTGCGCCGCCCTATGGGACAACAGGTCACAGCCGGGATCAATCCAGGGTCTGTAGTGACGCCTCTAGCACTGAGATGCAATGCCTTAGACTGCTGCGCCACTCAGGAGCCCAAGAAACATAAATCCCTCTACTTTAATATCACACACAAACTATTTCACAAATGCACAATGTACACTTACTGTTAACTGTTTTAACTGTATGTAACACAGCTGACAGTATTCTTCAGTGACAACATGTTTACACACAGGTGTTCAGAGACGCAGACAGAGAATTAGCACTTGGGGTCCACTCTGTCTTCTGTCTGTTTTCCGTAAACAAGCCTGGTAACATAGAAGTATGGCAGTGTAGGAACCCTAACCCTTTTTTGTGATTTCCATTATGAAAGATAAGGCCCTTAGGCTTCCAAAACCGTACCACAAGCGATGTGTATTAATGTTCAGACCGAGCGTTGCGGCTCTTAACAAAACTCCCCCCTCAGACGACACCTTTGTCCAATGACTCTTCTATGTAATGGAATAGAACGGAGAGTTATGATCTAGGGCTAAGGCATACACAGCTATAGCCTTGAATACATGCTTGTAGGCTCTTCTCCTAATAGGTCTACAGAGAGTAAGATAGGCCTACATGAAGGTAGACCAGATAGTAGACATAGGCGTTATGATTTAAGGCCTATTGATTCTGGCCTCAGGGACAGGATATCGAAATAGCATGAAATCATTTCCAATACTAAACATCACCATTGATCACAAGTCATTGTACAACCACATTGATTATATTTTGTCATTATACACATTACCATTGATCACCCGACGGTATACATATTTTTTAACGTCTTGACTGCATTCAACCTTAGAATGGTTAAAATGGTGCCTGGGGTATGCTTATTCTGTGCTGTGCTCAGTCTGCATATCATTGTGTGTGTGTGTGTGTGTGTGTCAGACTACCAGATGGATGTGTTCTCATTGCTGTTGACACACCTGACGCTTGACTAACAGCTGCCTGCTCAGCATTTTCATAGAACTATGGAAATTCTCTTACTCTCTCTCTCTCTCTCTCTCTCTCTCTCTCTCTCTCTCTCTCTCTCTCTCTTTCTCTCCCCTTCTCTCTCTTTCTTTCTCTCATTCCCCCTCACTCCCGCTCTCTCTCTCTCTATCTCTATCTCTCTCAGGCTATGAATGATCATCATCAGTTGGATGCTTATGTCTTAGTGAGCATTCTGCTGGGTCTGTGAGCTACAGACAGACTGTGTGTGCGTGTGCTGTGAGCTACAGACCAACTGTGTGTGTGTGTGTGTGCTGTGAGCTACAGACCAACTGTGTGTGTGTGTGTGTGCTGTGAGCTACAGACAGACGTGTGTATACAGTGCATTCCGAAAAAAAAAATTCACATTTTGTTACGTTACAACCTTATTCTAAAATGTATTTAAAAAATGTTTTTCCTCATAATGACAAAGCAAAAACAGGTTCTTAGATATTTTAGCAAATGTATAAAAAAAAACTCGGTATGACGCTACAAGCTTGGCACACCTCTCAAGCTCTGTGAGGGTTGATGGGGAGCGTCGCTGCACAGCTATTTTCAGGTCTCCAGAGATGTTCGATTGGGTTCAAGTCTGGGCTCTGGCTGGGCCACTCAAGGACATTCAGATACTTGTCCCAAAGCCACTCCTTCATTGGTTTGGCTGTGTGCTTAGGGTTATTGTTCTGTTGGAAGGTGAGACTTCACCCTAGTCTGAGGTCCTGAGTGCTCTGGAGCAGGTTTTCATCAAGGATCTCTGTACTTTGCTCCGTTCATCTTTCCCTCAATCCTGACTAGTCTCCCAGTCCCTGCCGCTGAAAACATCCCCACAGCATGATGCTGCCACCACCATGCTTTACTGAAGGGATGGTGCCATGTTTCCTCCAGACATGACACTTGGCATTCAGGCCAAAGAGTTCAATCTTGGTTTCATCAGACCAGAGAGTCTTGTTTCTCATGGTCTGAGAGTCCTTTAGGTGCCTTTTGGCAAACTCAAAGCGGGCTGTGCCTTTCACTGAGGAGTGGCTTCCGTCTGGCCACTCTACCATTAAGGTGGAGTGCTGCAGAGATGGTTGTCCTTCTGGAAGGTTCTCCCATCTCCACAGAGGAACTCTGGAGCTCTGTCAGATTGACCAGATTGGTCACCTCCCTTACCAAGGTCCTTCTCCCCTGATTGCTCAGTTCCATTTAAGAATGATGGAGGCCACTGGGTTCTTGGGGACCTTCAGTGCTGCAGACATTTTTTGGTACTCTTCCACAGATCTGTGCCTCGACACAATCCTGTCTCTGAGCTCTACGGACAATTCCTTCAACCTCATGGCTTGGTTTTTGCTCTGATATGCACTGACAACTGTGGGACCTTTATATAGACAGGTGTACCTTTCTAAATCATGTCCAATCAATTAAATTTACCACAGGTGGACTCCAATCAAGTTGTAGGAACATCTAAAGGATGAACTCAATTTCAAGTCTCTTAGCAAAGGGTCTGAATACTTATGTAAATAAGGTATTTCTGGTTAAAAAAATATTATGGGGTATTGTGTCTAGATTGAAGACAATGTTTTATTTAATGCATTTCAGAATAAGGCTGTAGTGTAACAAAATTAGAACAAAGTCAAGGAGGTCTGAATATTTTCCAAATGCACTGTATGTGTTTCTCATCTCAAATGTGATAGTGTTTCTCATCTCAAATGTGATAGTGTTTCTCATCTCAAATGTGATAATGTTTCTCATCTCAAATGTGATAGTGTTTCTCATCTCAAATGTGATAGTGTGTTTCTGATCTCGAATGTGATAGTGTTTCTCATCTCAAATGTGATAGTGTTTCTCATCTCAAATGTGATAGTGTTTCTCATCTCAAATGTCATAGTGTGTTTCTCATCTCAAATGTCATAGTGTGTTTCTCATCTCAAATGTGATAATTTCCTACCCGGTGTGTCACTAAACCAGATTGATTTGATCATCATATATTGACAGTCAAACGCCACCATGTTTTCTGCTCATTAAAAACCAGGAAAATTAGTAACAGCCTATATTGCTTCCACTGTGCTGAACTTTCTTGGGCGAGTGTTTTGTTTGCATTTAAATGTGTAAATGTGTGTGTGTGTCTCTCTCTCTCTCTCTCTCTCTCTCTCTCTCTCTCTCTCTCTCTCTCTCTCTCTCTCACTTCATCTCAATTGCTCTCTCTCTCGCCATCTCTCTCCCTCTCTTGTCATTTCTCTCTCTCCCACTGCTTCCTTTCCTACCTCCTACTTATCGCTTATTATTATTGAATAAATATGAGTTTTGCATAACTGCATACTGAGAACAGATGTTGAGAGATGGAGGAGATAGAGAAGAAAAGAGAAAGACTGAGTGACATGGCAATACATTTTGCCTACCACAGTATATTGTAAGCATAGGTATATATTTGATTTTTACAATAATTGGGCTATGGACTAGCTCGGGCAAAAGCTTGAGTCTCAGTGCTTTATCCTCTGTCCATTCCGCACAAGGGGACCAATTATTTTGTCAGAATAGGAGTGAGACCCCTCCCACCCTCCATCTCAACCTTTTCAAATGTCAACCACTGCCTATTCAGGGTTCATCTCAAATTAGCAACTCTAATACACACACACACACACACACACACACACACACACACACACACACACACACACACACACACACACACACACACACACACACACACACACACACACACACACACACACACACACACACACACACACACACACACACACACACAAAGAATAATTGGAACCCACAGCCTGAAGGCGGTACCAGTGACATTGCCTAAACCCCTTACAGCTGTGTGTGTTTATCTGCGTGTGTGTGTGTTGTGCGTGTTCTGCAGATAACATCAACACCTTCGGATGACTGTATGGCATCCTGACCTTACAAACAAACACAATCTTATAACGAACACATGCATCAATTCACAATGAGTCACTATGCCAAAAGGATCACAGGCTTTACTGTATGGGAGAATCTCAATTGCCTACTGCTGGCGTCCTCTCTCCTCTCTTTCTTCTCAAACCCCATTGGAGGAGAAAGTCATAGGGGAGGGACCTCTGGCTTTCTCATCCAATGGGTTTTGAGAAGGAGGCGAGGAGAGAGGACACGAGGAGTATACAATTAAGATTCTCCCTCTCTGTCCACAAACGTCACCCCTGCTGTGTTTGTACTGACGTCAGCCCTCAAATGTAAGCAAGTCATTTGTGCTTGGCATGAGTCCCAGTTCCTCTGACTTTGTGTGCTACTCTCTGTTATTATACAATCATGATCACCAGCAAAAACTCTGATGAAGGTCAAAACCGTGTTATACTAAACTCACCTGATCCGGTGCTGGTAGGATCTATGCTGCCATCTTTTGGTCAATTCTGGTAATTTCTGATATTTTAAACCATTGTACTTGTCCAGGAGGATCAGGCCTACTGCACTGTAACATTGTACTTGTCCATGAGGATCAGGCCTACAGCACTGTAACATTGTACTTGTCCATGAGGATCAGGCCTACTGCACTGTAACATTGTACTTGTCCAGGAGGAGCAGGCCTACTGCACTGTAACATTGTACTTGTCCAGGAGGAGCAGGCCTACTGCACTGTAACATTGTACTTGTCCAGGAGGAGCAGACCTACTGCACTGTAACTTTGTACTTGTCCAGGAGGATCAGGCCTACTGCACTGTAACTGTGTATTTGTCCAGGAGGATCAGGCCTACTGCACTGTAACTTTGTACTTGTCCAGGAGGATCAGGCCTACTGTACTGTAACATTGTACTTGTCCAGGAGGAGCAGGCCTACTGCACTGTAACATTTCAAATCAAGTCACTTTCTCATATTCCTACAGTAAGCACACAATCAGGTAAAATTAGAGTATTATCTCTGATGAATCCTCAAATAACACTGTGCCATAAATCTTATCTTTCTTTCTTATCTTTCTTTCACAGACAATGGTGATGGTAACGATGATAATAAGGATGATAAATGATAAGATGATGCAGTATGTAGATTTTGAAGAGAATAGAAAGGATGACTATGATCAATGTGTACACCTAAGCAAAGAACACAGAAAAGTGGATGAGAAAGACAGAACTATAAGGCTGTGTTTACACAGGCAGCCCAAATCTGATTTTTTTGCCCAATTATTGGCAAAACAGCTGATCTGATTGGGAAAAATAACAATTAGTGGGAAAATATCAGAATTGGGCTGCTTGTGTAAATGTGTGTGAATGAAAGAGAGAGTGAGGGAGACAGAGAGAAAGAAAGAGAGAGAAATAGAGCGATGCCAATATCACACTAGATGAAGTGTGATATTGCAGGTTAACAGCCTCTCATAGTGGAGCAGATGACTCATATTACAGCACAAACACCATCACCTTAGACTATCACCCAGACCAACCCTCATATAACCAACCACTCACCGGGCAGACCAGTAATTAGCCAAACAACACACACACACACACACACCACGGTGTAACACCTACTGTACGTCACACTCTAGCCACTCATTAGCATTTAGCTTACATGATTTTTCCAAACAGTGCACTTTCTGAAGTGAGTTAATTAGAATGAGTGTATTACCATGTCCGTGAGAGTGGTGGGGCTGTAGTAGTAGAGGGCTGCTGCTGGGGGTAATAGGATGTCATTATTTACTGTTGTATAACTAGAGGGTCACCTAGGACTCGTTAGCCTGATACTAATGAATGTTTTGTTTCATAGGTGATTAAAGAAGGATTTCCGCTGTTTGCACTGGGCACCGAGACGTGACGAAAGACTATAATTTCTATTGTCAAGTGGTCAATACAATGTAATTCTATGTAACCATTATTTATTAGTTAAGAACAAATTCCACAAAGCATTGTGTTTGGTGAAAAAATTCAATAGCTCACTTTTTCAAAGTAGCTTGCTTTATTTTTTATTATGCAAATGTATGTTTCTGCCTGATAATGCAGTGTATGTTTCTGCCTGATAATGCAATGTATGTTTCTGCCTGATAATGCAGTGTATGTTTCTGCCTGATAATGCAGTGTATGTTTCTGCCTGATAATGCAGTGTATGTTTCTGCCTGATAATGCAGTGTATGTTTCTGCATGATAATGCAGTGTATGTTTCTGCCTGATAATGCAGTGTATGTTTCTGTCTGATAATGCAGTGTATGTTTCTGCCTGATAATGCAGTGTATGTTTCTGCCTGATAATGCAGTGTATGTGGAAAAGACAGATTGTAAGTGACATATGATGTGTGGGTTCTTCATTTCCTGTTGTAAGAGTTAGATTTCCTGTGTCACGGCTGCCTTGGCCTTGTCTCCCTGGCGCTCGGTGTTCACCTGGGAACAATGATAACATGAACACACCTCAAGTTATTTGTCAGTAATATAATGTATCTTAAAATAGGATTGGCCTCACAGTCAGTCAGTGAATGTCATTGGTCATGTAGTACTGTACTCACTCTGTAGGAGGAGCTCCACTCCCCGGCCCCGTGGCTGTTGACAGAGCGTGCCCGGAACAGGTAGTGTGTGTCTAGGTGGAGCCCGGCTGTCTGCAGGTTGCAGTTCTTCAGCCCCACCAGGACCACTCCCTTCCCCTCTTCCATGACCATCCCCACGGTAACAGCATCCTGGAAGTGGATGTCAAAGGTCTCCACCTCCTCGCCCATGGGCAGCATCCAGAAGATCTACACATACAAATAGAGTTATCATCATATTGGATAACTTCACATAGATATAAAACAATACATTTGAAGTTTATAATAAGTCCCTAGCTGCTGTGTAACTGTACCTCCACAGTGTCTCCGCTGACGATGTGCTGGTAGATGATGGGGGGCCTGGGCAGCAGGTGGCGCTCCTTATCGCTGCAGTCCCCAGCCGACAGGCCCAGCTGTTCCTCCATCACCAGCTTTCTGGGGCTCTTGGGGTTCCGGGGGCTCAGGGGGAGTCCGCCAGGGCCAGGGTGCGGTGGGGGGTCCCTGGGCAGGATGGCACCTGCAACACCTCGCAGCACCCCTCCAAAACGTCTGACTCCACGCTGGTCGCTGATGCAACCACTGCATCCACTTCAGGGCTCTTCCAGTGGAGATGGGTCACCAGAAGGCCCTGCAGGTCTCTAAGGAGGGCGTCAAAATCCATCTTCACCCCCTTGAAGGGCTCCCCCTCCTGGAGAGTCAGGGCAGGGCGGTGGATGTCCCCGTTGACCTTCTGCAGCCATTGGGTCAGAGCCATGGCCCCAGTCAGGAAGGCCACGGTGTCGGGCTCCAGGAGGGCCTGCTCAGAGATCACCTCCAGCCCAGTCAGGGAGCCCAGGAGTGGAGCAGAGGTCTGGAGGAAGTCCCTGGCACCGCTGCAGGTACTGGAGGTCAGGATGTCCAGGTGGGAGAGCAGTGCCGCCTCCTGGTCTAGCAGGACATTACGGAGAGACAGGAAGCCCTCGCGCACACGGCGTCTCAGCTCGGCACCGTCGGTGCCCGTTCGGGCCCTCAACTGATCCATGGACACCATGTCGGCTTCACACTGGGACTTCACTACAGCCACGTGACAAAGGCAGGAATAAACATCTGATACAAACTTAACTTCCTGTATTAATTAACTTTCAATTCATTTACTTTGAGTTTACTCAATTGCCACAACGGAGTAAGATGCTTGACATAATGGCTACCAATTACTGTGGTTCACAGAGATGTGGTTTGGAGAATGTATTTTTTACTTGCAGTAATTAAGATGTAAAACCTGAACTCTGGTAGATTTTGGCTGCACTTATGAAAGCTAATTAACTGAACCAAAGCTGTTTGTGCAGCAACATTAAGACTTCAAATTAACAACATAAATCCATAAAATGAATACAAAGAAAAACAGCCCTTAGTGGAACTTATATAAAGAGTCTCAGAAACAATAGAGCAGTAGATGTGACCTTACCCTTCTCAGCCTGCTCCAGTGAATTGCGGATGCCCACCTCCCTGCGGGCACGGGCCTCGTGGACGGGTGACACGTCATGCCCCTGGTGCCCCTGTTCCATGCACCCCTGGCACCCCAGAGCTCCATCGTCAAGGCAACAGTGGGACAGGGAGCAGTCGTGGTGGGTGGGGCATGGATCGCGGCACCCACCCTCCACAGGCTCTGTCAGCACGTGGGCCTGGAATGCCCGGTTGCCATGGAGTTTTCTCAGGCACTTGGCACAGTTGTTGAGGCAACAGGTGTGGCAGTAGCTCTGGGCCTTGCGCTGCTTAGAGCAGATCCCGCAGGCGGTCACCCTCAGGGATGTGTCCTTGGCCCGGGTGTTTTTGGGTTGCTTCACCCGCCTCAGGCCCTCCAGCCTCTCTAGGAGCTGTTCAGATACGTTGGCCAGAAGAAGATTCTCTGGGAAGGGCCAGGTCCCGCCAGGCTGGAGGGAGTAGTGAACCAGGCAACTGGGGCACTGGGAGTAGGGCTGGGTCTGTTGGGCATCAGAGGCCTTGGTGCTGGAGGGCTTCTTGCGGATGCCCTCCAGGCAGGGCTGGCAGAGGCAGTGGCCACAGGGCAGAGACACAGGCTGGAGGAGGAGAGTGTCACAGGCTGGGCAGCACAGGTGGAGAGCCAGGGAGCGGGTCATCGGGTCTAGCTCAGCTTTGGTCTGGGCATCCTGAGCGCTAGAAGGGGTAACAGGCAGGCTTAGGGTTCAGAGGGGAGAGCTGGAGAAATATACTAATGTAGCTGTAGCCTACATACATCATCACTGTTACAGTACAATATCCTCCCTCCACAACTACGCCAGCCATTTTCAGATAACTACAACAGTTATTCCTGTCTATACAAACATAAAAATCATATTTGGCACAACTTCAGTACTTGTTAGACTTTTTAAAATCAGTTTCTTACCCTATCTCCTTTCCTGTGTGTTTGGCTTTGGGGTTGGAGCGCTTCTTTGAAGATCTCAAGCGTGGCCAACAGCCAGATTCAGAATCAGTACCAGGCATTATTGTATTAGATAAGTGATTCCTAGTTGTATTTTATGTGCTGAGATATCCTAAAGAAAACAAAGTCATAATTAGATGTCACTCATTAGGCTAGCCTACTTTATATTTGACTTATTAGCTTACATTTCCTTGCACATTCTAATAGAGATCTTTATATTTAATTACCCAATGTTGACACTTTAACACAATTAGCCTACTCTGATTAATTCCTTTGCATTTTTCATTGGATTGCAGGTGGAGGGCTACTGAGGCACTTACGTTCTTCAGCACGTGTGTGATCGAAATGTGAATCTTGCGGGGATATCTCAACTGTTTTACTATGATGTAAACTTGCGGCCATCTATGACGTAATTATAACAGCGTCCGCGGCGGCCGTATCATGTCGTAACGCGAAGAAATTCCAAGCCCTATAATAGGGTCCGCTATGGCCTATTTCCTCAGTGAGAAACAAGTTGATAAAACACCACCAAACATACCACTAGAGATGTCCACTAGATGGAGACATTGGATTAAATGTGAACTTTCAAATCAGAAGTTGCAGGTGATCCGTCTTCTCGCAATGAAGATGCTGTGTTGAGTATTGCCCTCAGTTTAAACGGTTAGATGGGCCTAATACCTTTCATAGCTTTGAAATGCCATAGCCTAAAATGTCCATAGTCTTAACTATATGACTAACTAGTGACCCGGCTGCTGAGTATTTCCCACTCCATTTTTATTTCCCCCTAGTTGTTTTCTGTATTGAACAAATTGATCTGTGACTGCAGAATGAACGAGAGAAACAGCTAGATTCTAAAACAACTCTTTATTGGTCCATTTACAGAAAGTGCTGTAGTGACCATCCAAAGGAAACTAAGAAAACAGTTCAAAGAAAACGTCAAGAAAAACTAAAAAAGCTTTTACCAATTTTACAAGGTTCATATTTATTTTCACCTTCCACCTCTAAAACAAACTCTGGGAGAACATTGGGGAGGGTCGATAAACGGCTAGCTTCGTTAGCGGTGCGCGCTAAATAGCGTTTCAATCGGTAACGAGACCTTGAAGTAGTAGTTCCCCTTGCTCTGCAAGAGCCGCGGCTTTTGTGGAGCGATGGGTAACGATGCTTCGTGGGTGACTGTTGTTGATGTGTGCAGAGGGTCCCTGGTTCGCGCCCGGGTATGGGCGAGGGGACGGTCCAAAGTTATACACTAGCAAAAGTTCCAAGGGGGTAGGAGTACAGGTGTGGGAGGGGTTCAGGAGCTGAAAGTAACATGGTGGAGGTTGAGGACAAGGTCTCACGTCACAAGCACAGGTGTAATAACCCTACACAACTGTTGAACACTTTACATGAACTTGTAGCTAGCTATACACGGGCTCTTCAAGACAGGGTTCTCCCAGGTAGAACCGAAGGACTATCCCTGGAAAGGATTACATCAAGCAGGGTCACACAGTCAAATACCCAAATGTAGAAAATAGAAACTTTCAATTTCTCCTCATGCCAGGTAAAGTAACATTTTATATTAGGCAGACTGTGTAAGATAGGGGTAAGGGGGTTGCTGGTATTGACTACAGAACGATAGAAGACCTTATACATGTCCATTAACCAGTTTAAATTGGGCTTAAGTTGGTTTAACTTGCCTGTCTTAGCAGACAGAAAGCATAGCCATTTAGAATGAACTGAACATAGAGATACAAACACAGAGAGCAGGGCAGGGTTTGGTGTAATATGTACAGATTTAATTGACATGGGCGGGGTTATGTGCATACATACAGAAGAAAAGAGGGAGGGGCTTGCTAGGTTCAGGGCGGGGTCACCTACTCTAGTTAGTATCTACAGGTAAGAGGAACATATACACATTTACAAGGTTCCTCCTCTCTTGTGGTGTGTCCAAGAAACAGAACAGAAAAAGCCAACTTTCACCTGGGTGCTTATTCAGTTGTGTGCAATGTATATACACAATATTGAAGATAGAATTTAAATGCACAGAGCTGACATGGTTATTGTTTTGCATGACAGAGAAACGTGTCAGTTCTATGCAACACATTTCTGAACATTCTGTAATGTGGCACCTGCATGACTATGCCTCAGGTAAGTACAACATCTCCAACAGCACATCAATTGAAAAACAAATAAAGACTGTTTAGTGCCATTGGGGACCGGCATAACTCTTTAAAATCACCTGGACACCTCATCCCGGATTAAACAAGCAGTATTAAATCAAATATATTCCATTGCAACAAACCTCCAAAATATTTTCAGGTATTAAAATACTGCAAATCAATGCAATAATATTTTTTTCTTGTTATGCCTTACATTTTAATTTGATGCAATGGACAGAAGGTATGATATACTGTACACAGATGACATGGTAAGGGTTGAAGGAGTTTCCCTATATTGGACTGTACCATCTTAACTATCTCACTGGACCGTACCACTATGTGCCTATGGGAAAGAAACCATCAAAAAGGATCATGGCGACCTATAGGACCACCGGTTTTCAGATGAGATTTTAGGCCCTGAAAAAATAGGTGGAAATCAGATGTTTGACGAGCAATTTCAGCTGTATAGAGTATTTTAACATTTAGTTTTGTTGTTTTTTCACAGTCTCAATATTAAACAGTAGATAAACTGTCAGCTTGTGGACTAGGGCTTGAGGTCTGTGTTACTGACTCAGGACCACAAGATAGTATTACAGCATTGGAGTACCACATTGTAGCCTTTAGTTAACACCAGATGATTTGACATTAAGGAAAGGAGTATTTTTAAATGGAGTACAGGCTGGAGTTGTTCGCTTGTATGTGAGTGAGTGTGTGTGTGTGTTTGACACGTGTGCATTACTTTAGTGCTCATTCTATTCTCATCACCATTTCCATTTCCACCAGTAGGGGGAGATGTTGACTCAATTGAGAAATCTAAGGTCGTCTCTCATGATTAAACAATTGATTTTATGGTAGTGTGTATGTTGATGCCTCAGCGTGTGTGTGTGTATATATTAGTGTTTGTGTGTGCGTGTGCGTCAGTGTGTATGTGTGACTGTATTCAGCAGGTCAATGTAGAGTTATCCCAGTCCAGCTGGCCCCTCTTGCTGCCCTGTTTTACACTGAGAGCTCCTGGGACGACCTCCTCTTCCTCCTCGCTGTCGTTTGACTCGGCGCTGGTGATGTCATCGTCTTCCTCATCCTCCTCGTCCACTTCGCTGGCTTCTTCCTCAGCTCCCTGGGGCTCCTGGAAGTTCTGCATGGGGCACAGAGAGGCAACAGGTGTGTGACAGGTTCCGGAGCTGATTACTGTGGCCCTTGTGTATCCTACTCTGTTTCACTATGTCCCATTTCTCCCTTTCTCTCCTCTTCCCTGCCATTCGTCCCTCTGCCCTTAAACTTCAGTTACTCACTCTATTTCAGATGCTGTGATGAAACTGACTCAGTAGCTCTCGTCACAAATGTTTGAATTCCCCTTCCCCATAAATTGTTTAGTGTTGTTACATTCGTCGTTAGATGAATGAAACCAAAGCGCAGCGTGGAAAGTGTTCATGATTTTGAGGACTGAACTCCAACAAAACAACAAAATACAAAACCGACCGTAAGTTCTGCAGGGCGAGACAGCAACTATGCAAAAACAATATACCACAATCTAAGGTGGGAAAAGGGGCAGCCAAAGTATGATCCCCAATCAGAGACAACGATAGACAGCTGCCTTTGATTGGGAACCATACCCACCAATAAAGAAATAGAAGAACTAGAATGCCCACCCAAATCACACCCCGACCTAACCAAATAGAGAAATAAAAAGGCTCTAAGGTCCGGGTGTGACAAGCATGTTCATTCCCCCCCATATTTCTAGTAAATCATATATCCTAATGGTATACTGTTGTTATCTTCTTTCTTTGCCACTGTTGCGAAAGGCTAAATATGTGTCAAGGAAATGGTCACGTTGCATTGTGACACATTTCAGTTTAATCTTTAAATGCAGTAATTGACCCTTTTTCAAACCTCCAAGTGGATGCCATGTTCAGCTGGACATGAACACTTGCTACGCAAATGTAAATGTGGGTGTAATGAAGATGCCTGTAATTATGATTGAATTATGATTGATGTTCTAGCTCTGGTATGTGAGCTATGTGGGAGGCTGTTCATAGCCTGGTATACGACAACTAGAGTTGGTTTGGTATGTGATCTGTGTGGGAGGCTGTCCATAGCCTGGTATACGCCAACCTGAAACAGTTGGTTTGGTATGTGAGCTATGTGGGAGGCTGTCCATAGCCTGGTATACGACAACTAGAGTTGGTTTGGTATGTGATCTGTGTGGGAGGCTGTTCATAGCCTGGTATACCCCAACCTGAAACAGTTGGTTTGGTATGTGAGCTATGTGGGAGGCTGTCCATAGCCTGGTATACGACAACTAGAGTTGGTTTGGTATGTGATCTGTGTGGGAGGCTGTTCATAGCCTGGTATACCCCAACCTGAAACAGTTGGTTTGGTATGTGAGCTATGTGGGAGGCTGTTCATAGCCTGGTATACCCCAACCTGAAACAGTTGGTTTGGTATGTGAGCTGTGTGGGAGGCTGTTCATAGCCTGGTATACGCCAACCTGAAACAGTTGGTTTGGTATGTGATCTGTGTGGGAGGCTGTTCATAGCCTGGTATACCCCAACCTGAAACAGTTGGTTTGGTATGTGAGCTATGTGGGAGGCTGTCCATAGCCTGGTATATGCCAACCTGCTACAGTTGGTTTGGTATGTGAGCTATGTGGGAGGCTGTCCATAGCCTGGTATACGCCAACCTGCTACAGTTGGTTTGGTATGTGAGCTATGTGGGAGGCTGTCCATAGCCTGGTATACCCCAACCTGATACAGTTGGTTTGGTATGTGAGCTGTGTGGGAGGCTGTTCATAGCCTGGTATACGACAACTAGAGTTGGTTTGGTATGTGAGCTGTGTGGGAGGCTGTTCATAGCCTGGTATACGACAACTAGAGTTGGTTTGGTATGTGAGCTGTGTGGGAGGCTGTTCATAGCCTGGTATACGACAACTAGAGTTGGTTTGGTATGTGAGCTGTGTGGGAGGCTGTTCATAGCCTGGTATACCCCAACCTGCTACAGTTGGTTTGGTATGTGAGCTGTGTGGGAGGCTGTTCATAGCCTGGTATACGACAACTAGAGTTGGTTTGGTATGTGAGCTGTGTGAGAGGCTGTTCATAGCCTGGTATACCCCAACCTGCTACAGTTGGTTTGGTACGTGATCTGTGTGGGAGGCTGTTCATAGCCTGGTATACCCCAACCTGCTACAGTTGGTTTGGTATGTGAGCTGTGTGGGAGGCTGTCCATAGCCTGGTATACCCCAACCTGCTACAGTTGGTTTGGTATGTGAGCTGTGTGGGAGGCTGTTCATAGCCTGGTATACCCCAACCTGCTACAGTTGGTTTGGTATGTGAGCTGTGTGGGAGGCTGTTCATAGCCTGGTATACCCCAACCTGCTACAGTTGGTTTGGTATGTGAGCTGTGTGGGAGGCTGTTCATAGCCTGGTATACCCCAACCTGCTACAGTTGGTTTGGTATGTGAGCTGTGTGGGAGGCTGTTCATAGCCTGGTATACCCCAACCTGCTACAGTTGGTTTGGTATGTGAGCTGTGTGGGAGGCTGTTCATAGCCTGGTATACCCCAACCTGATACAGTTGGTTTGGTATGTGAGCTGTGTGGGAGGCTGTTCATAGCCTGGTATACCCCAACCTGATACAGTTGGTTTGGTATGTGAGCTGTGTGGGAGGCTGTTCATAGCCTGGTATACCCCAACCTGATACAGTTGGTTTGGTATGTGAGCTGTGTGGGAGGCTGTTCATAGCCTGGTATACGCCAACCTGCTACAGTTGGTTTGGTATGTGAGCTTTGTGGGAGGCTGTCCATAGCCTGGTATACCCCAACCTGCTACAGTTGGTTTGGTATGTGAGCTGTGTGGGAGGCTGTCCATAGCCTGGTATACGCCAACCTGCTACAGTTGGTTTGGTATGTGAGCTGTGTGGGAGGCTGTTCATAGCCTGGTATACCCCAACCTGATACAGTTGGTTTGGTATGTGAGCTGTGTGGGAGCCTGTTCATAGCCTGGTATACCCCAACCTGATACAGTTGGTTTGGTATGTGAGCTGTGTGGGAGGCTGTTCATAGCCTGGTATACCACAACTAGAGTTGGTTTGGTATGTGAGCTGTGTGGGAGGCTGTTCATAGCCTGGTATACCACAACTAAAGTTGGTTTGGCAGGGTAGGCCTGATTGAGACTTAGGTTTTTGATGTCTATTCAAACCTGTACTTCGAGAGTCTGTTAATTTAGTAAATACCTTTGTTGATGATGTAACTATTCATAGGATTTTGTCATTCACCTGGAACCCCCTGTCACTGTTAATAAACTGGACAGTATTTTGCCCCTGATCCTGACAGCACTTAAGGCTGTTCCAACATCTGGGCCGTACAACACTCACCTTCCTTCCTTTATTCCTCCCCCACGGTTCTGTTTTCAGTCCCCCTCTTCCCCTTACCTCCATAGGATTGACTGTGATATTGAGCGCTGAGTCATCCCAGACCAGCTCTCTCTCTTTGGTTGTGTCTGAGCTCCTGCCCTCCTGTTGGTGTGTCAGGTGAATACGGTAGATGCCTAGCACAACCACCACCACCAGGGCGGCGATACAGATCACTATCACCACTGTGGCAGCACTGGGGACTCCTGGGGGGTAAGGAAGGTTCATGTTAATATACTGTATGTTAAGTAAATGGTGCACCCACAAGCATATCAACTACTTGGTTATGCACACAACCAAAACATCTCAGGTATTCAGTATGCACACACACATAACGAGAGCATTACACACACACACACACACACACACACACACACACACACACACACACACACACACACACACACACACACACACACACACACACACACACACACACACACAGAGAGAGAGAAGGTCCTAGATCTGTAATGTTGAACTGCTCTGCTGATCTGTACTATACTCTCAAAATAACATCAACACCCTGCCTTCTCTCTCTCTCCTTCAGATAAGATATTATATCATGTGTGTATTCATCCAGCTACAGAGGACTCTTTTAATTGGTAATTTGATTCAGTCTGCTTCCTTATTACAGAGAGAGGGGGAGGGTGTGGGAGAGGAGAAAGAAGAGAGGAGAGAGATAATTTTTTTAACACCAATCCATAGCCTTTGATCTCTCTCATGTTAAAGGCACCCCAGTGTATATACATGAATGCACACAGAATGTTACCGGAGGGTCTGTACGGTCTCCCAACAGAACAATCTACACAGAATGTTACCGGAGAGTCTGTACGGTCTCCCAACAGAACAATCTACACAGAATGTTACCGGAGAGTCTGTACGGTCTCCCAACAGAACAATCTACACAGAATGTTACCGGAGGGTCTGTACGGTCTCCCAACAGAACAATCTACACAGAATGTTACCAGAGAGTCTGTAAGGTCTCCCAACAGTACAATCTACACAGAATGTTAATAGAGAGTCTGTACGGTCTCCCAACAGAACAATCTACACAGAATGTTACTAGAGAGTCTGTACGGTCTCCCAACAGAACAATCTACACAGAATGTTACCAGAGAGTCTGTAAGGTCTCCCAACAGAACAATCTACACAGAATGTTACTAGAGAGTCTGTACGGTCTCCCAACAGAACAATCTACACAGAATGTTACCGGAGAGAGTCTCCCAACGTCTACGGTCTCCCAACAGAACAATCTACACAGAATGTTACCGGAGGGTCTGTACGGTCTCCCAACAATCTACACAGAATGTTACCCGAATCTACACAGAATGTTTACCCGAGAGTCTGTACGGTCTCCCAACAGAACAATCTACACAGAATGTTACCGGAGAGTCTGTACGGTCTCCCAACAGAATAATCTACACAGAATGTTACCCAGACGGTCTCCCAACAGAACAATCTACACAGTCTGTACGGTCTCCCAACTTTAATGTGTTTGAGTTAATGTTTAATTTTTTCTAACTGTATCTAAAGAATGTTTTATTTGCATATGTAATTGTATTGGGTTGTGTTGAATTACGGACTCTCCCAAATGCAGAAGGAATGAATCTACATGTGCAGAATTGTTACATCTTACCTGCATTGCTCTGTACCAAAACAATTGTTGTTAAAGGTAACGTGAACCAGTATTCTTACTAAAAGGTCTCCCCAACATCCCGAGTCATTACTTTGAATCTAAAACAACAGAATGTTACTAGAGAGTCTGTACGGTCTCCCAACAGAACAATCTACACAGAATGTTACCAGGGAGTCTGAGAACAGTACTCTACACAGAATGTTACCCGAGTCTCCCCCAACAGAACAATCTACACAGAATGTTACCAGAGAGTCTGTACGGTCTCCCAACAGAATAATCTACACAATGTTACTAGAGAGTCTGTACGGTCTCCCAACAGAATAATCTACACAGAATGTTACTAGAGAGTCTGTACGGTCTCCCAACAGAACAATCTACACATAATGTTACTAGAGAGTCCCAACAGAATAATCTACACAAAGAATGTTACAGAATAATCAGAATGTTAGTCTGTACGGTCTCCCAACAGAATAATCTACACAGAATGTTACTAGAGAGTCTGTACGGTCTCCCAACAGAACAATCTACACAGAATGTTACTAGAGAGTCTGTACGGTCTCCCAACAGAATAATCTACACAGAATGTTACCAGAGAGTCTGTACGGTCTCCCAACAGAATAATCTACACAGAATGTTACCAGAGAGTCTGTACGGTCTCCCAACAGAATAATGTACACAGAATGTTACCAGGGAGTCTGTACGGTCTCCCAACAGAATAATCTACACAGAATGTTACCAGGGAGTCTGTACGTTCTCCCAACAGAACAATCTACATTATTCACTTCATTAAAGACACCCCTCCATGCACACTTCTCAAGTGTCCTCTCTCCCCTCCCGTTCTCTCTCTTCATATCAGTGTGTCATCTCCTCCCTCTCACTCTCAATGTTTCTTTTGTCCCTCTCTCTCTCTCGCTTTCACCTCCCGCACTCTCTCTCGCTTTCACCTCCCGCACTCTCTCTCGCTTTCACCTCCCGCACTCTCTCTCGCTTTCACCTCCCGCACTCTCTCTCGATTTCACCTCCCGCACTCTCTCTCGATTTCACCTCCCTCTCTCTCTCTTGCTCTCTCGATTTCACCTCCCTCTCTCTCTCTCTCGATTTCATCTCTCTCGATTTCATCTCTCTCGATTTCATCTCTCTCTCTCTCTCTCTCAGCTCCCCCACTCTCTCTCAGCTCCTCCACTCTCTCTCCCTCTCTCAGCTCCCCCCTCTCTCTCTCTCTCTCTCTCAGCTCCCCCTCTCTCTCAGCTCCCCCACTCTCTCAGCTCCCCCACTCTCTCTCTCTCTCAGCTCCCCCTCTCTCTCAGCTCCCCCTCTCTCTCTCACTCTCTCTCTCTCTCTCTCTCTCTCACACACTTTCAGCTCCCTCTCTCTCTCTCTCACACACTTTCTCCTCCCTCTCTCTCACACTTTCACCTCCCTCTCTCTCTCTTGCTTCCACCTCTCGTTTTCACCTCCCTCTCTCTCCCTCTCTCGTTTTCACCTCTCTCTCTTTCACATCTCTCCCTCTCTCATTTTCACTCTCTCTCTCTCTCTCTCTCTCCCTCTCTCTCCCACCCTCTCTCTCTCTCTCCCTCTCTCCTCCCTCTCCCCCTCTCCCTCTCTCCTCCCTCTCTCTCTCTCTCTCTCGCTTTCTCCTCTTCTCTCTCTCACACATTTTTCACTCTCTCTCTCACACTTTCTCCTCCCTCTCTCTTGCTTTCTCCTCCCTCTCTCGCTTTCTCCTCCTCTCTCTCTTTTGCTTTCTCCTCCCTCTCTCTCTTTCTCCTCTTCTCTCTCTCACACTTTCTTCACTCTCTCACACTTTCTCCTCCCTCTCTCTCGCTTTCTCCCCCTCTCTCGCTTTCTCCTCCCTCTCTCTCTCTTTTGCTTTCTCCTCCCTCTCTCTTTTGCTTTCTCCTCACTCTCTCTCTTTCGCTTTCAGCTCTCTCGCTTTCAGCTCCCTCTCTCTCTCTTGCTTTCAGCTCCCTCTCTCTCTCGCTTTCTCCTCTTCTCTCTCTCTCTCACTTTCTCCTCCCTCTCTCTCTCTCTCTCTCTCTCTCTCTCTCTCTCTCTCGCTTTCACCTCCCTCTCTCTCATTTTCACCTCCCTCTCTCTCGCTTTCAGCTCCCTCTATCGCTCGCTTTCAGCTCCCTCTCTCTCTTTCGCTTTCTCCTCCCTCTCTCTTTCGCTTTCGCCTCTCTCTCTCCTAACCCCCTCTCTCTCTTCCAAATCCCTCCCTCTCTTCTAACTCTCTCTCTCCCCCTCTCTCCCTCTCTCTCTCTCTCCCTCTCTGATGGGAAACATATGTTAACATTGTCTACTTCACTTGCTTTGACAATGACCAAAAAATAAACAAAAAAAATTAACAGTAAACATTACACTCACAGAAGTGCCTGTCTTCTCTTGAGAGCCAGGTCTGCCTTCGGAGGCCTTTCTCAATAACAAGGTTATGCTCACTGAGTCTGTCCATAGTCAAAGATATCCTTAAGTTTGGGTCAGTCACAGTGGTCAGATATTTGGCCACTCTCTGTTTAGGGCCAAATAGCATTCTCATTTGCTCTGTTTTTTTGACAATTTTTGTAAATAATATTTTTGTTGTTTTCTCATGATTTGGTTGGTTGGGTGTAATTGTGTTGTCCTGGGGCTCTGTGAGGTCTGTTTGTGTTTGTGAATAGAGCCCCAGGACCAGCTTGCTGAGGGGACTCTTCTCCAGGTTCATATCTCTGCAGATGATGGCTTTGTTATGGAAGGTTTGGGAATCGCTTCCTTTTAGGTGGTTATAGAATTTGATGGCTCTTTTCTGGATTTTCATAAATAGTGGGTATTGGCCTAATTCTGCTCTGCATGCATTATTTGGTGTTTTCGTTGTACACAGAGGATATTTTTGCAGAATTCTGCATGCAGAGTCTCAATTTGGTTTTGGTCCATTTTGTGAATTCTTGGTTGGTGAGCGGACCCCAGACCTCACACCCGTAAAGGGCAATGGGTTCTATAACTGATTCAGGTATTTTTAGCCAGATTCTAATTGGTATGTCAAAATGTATGTTCCTTTTGATGGCATAGAAAGCCCTTCTTGCCTTGTCTCTCAGATCGTTCACAGCTTTGTGGAAGTTACCTGTGAAGCTGATGTTTAGGCCAAGGTATGTATAGTTTGTTGTGTGCTCTAGGGCAACGGTGTCTAGATGGAATTTGTATTTCTGGTCCTTGCGATTGAACCTTTTGGGAACACCATTATTTTTGTATTACTGAGATGTACTGTCAGGGCCAAGGACTGGCATAACCTGATAAGATCTAGGTGCTGCTGTAGGCCCTCCTTGGTTGGTGACAGAAGCACCAGATCATCAGCAAACAGTAGACATTTGACTTCAGATTCTAGTAGGGTGAGGCCGGGTGCTGCAGACTGTTCTAGTGCCCTCGCCAATTCATTGATATATACAGTGAGGGAAAAAAGTATTTGATCCCCTGCTGATTTTGTAAGTTTGCCCACTGACAAAGAAATGATCTATAATTTTAATGGTATGTTTATTTGAACAGTGAGAAACAGAATAACATTAAAAATGTTATAAATTGATTTGCATTTTAATGAGTGAAATAAGTATTTGACCCCCTCTCAGTCAGAAATATTTCCTTCTCCCAGGTGTCTTTTATACAGGTAATGAGCTGAGGTTAGGAGCACACTCTTAAAGGGAGTGCTCCTAATCTCAGTTTGTTACCTGTATAAAGGACACCTGTCCACAGAAGCAATCAATCAATCAGATTCCAGACTCTCCACCATGGCCAAGACTAAAGAGCTCTCTAAGGATGTCAGGGACAAGATTGTAGACCTACACAAGGCTGGAATGGGCTACAAGACCATCGCCAAGCAGCTTGGTGAGAAGGTGACAACAATTGGTGTATTTATTCGCAAATAGAAGAAACACAAAAGAACTGTCAATCTCCCTCGGCCTGGGGCTCCATGCAAGATCTCATCCTCGTGGAGTTGCAATGATCATGAGAACCATGAAAATCATGAGGAATCAGCCCAGAACTACATGGGAGGGTCTTGTCAATGATCTCAAGGCAGCTGGGACCATAGTCACCCAGAAAACAATTAGTAACACACTACGCCGTGAAGGACTGAAATCCTGCAGCGCCCGCAAGGTCCCCCTGCTCAAGTAAGCACATATACATGCCCGTCTGAAGTTTGCCAATAAACATCTGAATTATTCAGAGGACAACTGGGTGAAAGTGTTGTGGTCAGATGAGACCAAAATGGAGCTCTTTGGCATCAACTCAACTCGCCGTGTTTGGAGGAGGAGGAATGCTGCCTATGACCCCAATACACCATCCCCACCGTCAAACATGGAGATGGAAACATTATGCTTTGGGTGTGTTTTTCTGCTAAGGGGACAGGACAACTTCACTGCATCAAAAGGACAATGGACGGGGACATGTACCATCAAATCTTGGGTAAGAACCTCCTTCCCTCAGCCAGGGCATTGAAAATGGGTCGTGGATGGGTATTCCAGCATGACAATGACCCAAAACACACGGCCAAGGTAACAAAGGAGTGGCTCAAGAAGAAGCACATTAAGGTCCTGGAGTGACCTAGCCAGTCTCCAGACCTTAATCCCACAGAAAATCTGTGGAGGGAGCTGAAGGTTCGAGTCGCCAAATGTCAGCCTCGAAACCGCAATGACTTGTAGAAGATCTGCAAAGAGGAGTGGGACAAAATCCCTCCTGAAATGTTGTGAAAACCTGGTGGCCAACTACAAGAAACGTCTGACCTCTGTGAATGCCAACAAGGGTTTTGCCACCAAATACTAAGTCATGTTTTGCAGAGGGGTCAAATACTTATTTCCCTCATTAAAATGCAAATCAATTGATAACATTTTTGACATGTGTTTTTCTGGATTTTTGTTGTTGTTATTCTGTATCTCACTGTTCAAATAAACTTACCATTAGAATTATAGACTGATAATTTCTTTGTCAGTGAGCAAACGTACAAAATCAGCAAGGGATCAAATACTTTTTTCCCTCACTGTATGTTGAAGAGGGTGGGGCTTAAGCTGCATCCCTGTCTCACCACACGGGCCTGTGGGAAGAGATGTGTTTTTTTTGCCTATTTAAACCGCACACTTGTTGTTTGTTTACATGGATTTTAAACGTTGTATGTTTTTCTCTCGCTCTCTCTCTCTCTGTGTGTTCAATAATAGTAGCTATTTACACATGCACGCAGAGTCCTCCCCATTCTCCAATAGCACTGTAGTCCAGTTTCTCTCTCTCTCACACACACACGCACACCACACATACACACATACAAACAGACACAGAGGTGTGTTAAAAGATGTGTTGGGCTGGAACAGAATTAGCCTATGGTAAGTCCTACCTGAGGTTTGTGTGGGGTATAGACTGATGATTCTATAGTCTTACCTGGACCGTGTGTGGGGTATAGACTGTGGACCATGGCCAGATGAGGAACGACTTGCATGAACTGGGACTGGGCTACCATGTGATTGACATGCTCCCCAGCCTCTGATTTGTGGAGTACACTAATCTGGGCGGGGCAAGAATAGAGAGTAAGGTTACAGGTATAATAAATGTCTCAGAAAATATAAGAGTATATTCCAAATAAGGACTATTACACACAGAACCGTCAGAGATTTTCTGGGAAGAGCAAGTTGAAAAGGCTAAGGGTCTCAGGTCAGGAAATGTTTAATGAATTATAATTTCTGGAAGCACAGGAACATTGGAATTCCTGTATTTTTATTGTTCCGCTCTCTAGTCCACTGACCTCCAGGGTGAACTCATTGCTGGTGTAGCGTCCGTTTAGTTCAGAGCAGGTGAGACGGAACTTCCTGTCTGGGGTCTGGGAGGGGTGCCAGTTGTGGTAATGCACCTGCCTGATCACCTGCTCATAATTGGACATGGAGTCCACACCTGAGAGAGATGGTGGACACATTCCTATGCTCACTACCAGTATCATAGATTAGGGGTTATGGATATAGAGGACGATAGGGGTTATGGATATAGAGGACGATAGGGGTTATGGATATAGAGGACGATAGGGGTTATGGATATAGAGGACGATAGGGGTTATGGATATAGAGGACGATAGGGGTTATGGATATACAGGAAGATAGGGGTTATGGTTATAGAGGAAGATAGGGGTTATGGTTATAGAGGACGATAGGGGTTATGGATATAGAGGAAGATAGGGGTTATGGATATAGAGGAAGATAGGGGTTATGGTTATAGAGGAAGATAGGGGTTATGGATATAGAGGAAGATAGGGGTTATGGTTATAGAGGAAGATAGGGGTTATGGATTATAGGAAAATGGAAGATAGGGGTTATGGTTATAGAGGAAGATAGGGGTTATGGTTATAGAGGAAGATAGGGGTTATGGATATAGAGGAAGATAGGGGTTATGGATATAGAGGAAGATGGGGGTTATGGATATAGAGGAAGATAGGGGTTATGGATATAGAGGAAGATAGGGGTTATGGTTATGGAAGATATTATGGATTTAGGGAAGATAGGGGTTATGGATTTAGAGGAAGATAAGGGTTATGGATATTATGGTTAGGGAAGATATGGGGGATTTATAAGATATATAGAGGAAAATGGGGGTTATAGATATATAAGAAGATAGGGGTTATGGGAGGAAGATTATGGTTATAGAGGAAGGGGTTACAATATAGGGGTTATGGTTATAGAGGAAGATAGGGGTTATGGATTTAGAGGAAGATAGGGGTTATGGATATAGAGGAAGATAGGGGTTATGGATATAGAGGAAGATAGGGGTTATGGTTATAGAGGAAGATAGGGGTTATGGTTATAGAGGAAGATAGGGGTTATCAATATAGAGGAAGATAGGGGTTACGGATATAGAGGAAGATTTGGGTTACTGATATTGAGGAAGATAGGGGTTATGGATATAGAGGAAGATAGGGGTTATGGATATAGAGGAAGATAGGGGTTATCGATATAGAGGCAGATGGGGGTTATCGTTATAGAGGAAGATTTGGGTTACTGATATTGAGGAAGATAGGGGTTATGGATATAGAGGAAGATAGGGGTTATCGATATAGAGGAAGATGGGGGTTATGGTTATAGAGGAAGATAAGGGTTATGGTTAGGTGTTTGCATGGTAACATAGATGGAGGCATGCCAGAGGTAGAGTTGGTGTTGGGTAGGAGTCAGAGGTTAGATAGGGATTAGAGGTCAGAAAATGTGACATTTACATGGTAACTTACCGTATATAGATATGCCAGAGGTGGAGTTGGTGGCGTCCAGGTGTTTCCCCAGCAGGGTGCTACGCTGCAGCTGGAGACTCTCCTGCTCTGGCCTCAGCTCCTCCCCCAGCACCAGGATGTCACAGTAGTCCAGGTTATGAATGATCTCCTCCTGGACCCCCGGCCTGCCCGCTGAAACACACACATGTGAGAATGCATGTACACACACACACACACACACACACACACACACACACACACACACACACACACACACACACACACACACACACACACACACACACACACACACACGTGGAGGCTCCTCAGAGGAGCAAGGGGAGAAATCCTTAGTGAATTTCATATAAAAATACAAATTGTAAAACATTTTTAAAAAGTTGTCCTTTTTAGATAAAACTATACTAAATATATTCACGTCACCAAATAATTGATTAAAACACACTATTTTGCAATGAAGGTCTACAGTAGCCTCAACAGTTCTCTGTAGAGTAGCACCATGGTGTAGCCAGAGGACAGCTAGCTTCTGTCTTCTTTTGGGTATATTCGACTTCAATACAAAACCTAGGAGGCTCATGGTTCTCATCCCTTGCATCTCCACCCGGCACAGCCAGAAGAGGACCGGCCACCCCACATATGCTCTCTCTAATTCTCTTTCTTTCTCTCTCTCGGAGGACCTGATCCCTAGTACCATGCCCCAGGACTACCTGACATGATGACTCCTTGCTGTCCCCAGTCCACCTGGCCGTGCTGCTGCTCCAGTTTCAACTGTTCTGCCTTATTATTATTCGACCATGCTGGTCATTTATGAACATTTGAACATCTTGGCCATGTTCTGTTATAATCTCCACCCGGCACAGCCAGAAGAGGACTTGCCACCCCACATAGCCTGGTTCCTCTCTAGGTTTCTTCCTAGGTTTTGGCCTTTCTAGGGAGTTTTTCCTAGCCACCGTGCTTCTACACCTGCATTGCTTGCTGTTTGGGGTTTTAGGCTGGGTTTCTGTACAGCACTTTGAGATATCAGCTGATGTACGAAGGGCTATATAAATACATTTGATTTGATTTGACTTACACAGTAATTATGACAACTTCTGGAGGACGTCCTCCAACCTATCAGAGCTCTTGCAGCATGAACTGACATGTTGTTCACCCAATCAAATGATCAAATAATGAATCTAGTACTGAAAGCACAAGATACAGCTAGCTAACACAGCAGTGCATAAACTGCAGTGAGTAGTTAACTTAAAGAGAGAGAAAGAACAGTTATGAACAGTTGAACATAACTGTTGAACATAACTGAACATAACTGTTGAACAGTTATGAACAAATTTGAATTTCTTCAAAATGAAGGAGAGGCAAGAGAGAGATCGAGATTGTCATTTTTTTCAGTTTCACTTACTTAGCTAGAAAGTGCAGCAAGTGTCACAACCCTGACCTTAGAGATCATTTTAATTGTCTATTTGGTTAGGTCAGGGTGTGACTAGGGTGAGCAATCTATGTTTTCTATTTCTTTGTTGGCCAAGGTATGGTTCCCAATCAGAGGCAGCTGTCTATCGTTGTCTCTGATTGGGGATCATACTTAGGCAGCCTTTTTTCCACCTGCAGTTGATGGGATCTTGTTTTTGTACTGTTGCTTTCCTGCCCTACAGAACTGTGCATTTCGTTTTGTATTTTTTTATTTTATTTGTGTCATCGATAAAAGAAAGATGTATGCCTACCACGCTGCCCCTTGGTCTACTCCTTCCAATGACGAGCGTAACAGCAAGCTTGTTAAGCCTACTCAAACAACCTGCTAAAACAGAGGGATGCTATGTTAGCTTGCTGGCTATGACTAGCCAACACAACACTGGAACTCTTCCAAGTCAAGGTAAGCTTTTAGTATTACTAATTTATTGTCACTGGGGCCCGCCGGTGTAACTGTTAAACTGCTACCTGACTATACACTGTAACGTTACTGCATGATTTTAGCGGGTTTACTAACGTGTTACTATTAGTTATTTTAGCTATGTTGACTATGACGTTAGCTTAGCTAATATGCGACTCGTTTCAGGAAATTTGGCGTATGTGGCGTGTCACACACTTTTAATTTTTTATCAAAATGCGTTTTTTGGCAGAAATTCCTTCTTGAACATGTGAATTTCATGTGCCTTAACTTCTTCGATATAGGGCGATATAGGGCGCTCTTTTAATTTTTGGATAAAAAACGTTCCCGTTTTAAACAAGATATTTTGTCACGAAAAGATGCTCGACTATGCATATAATTGAAAGCTTTGGAAAGAAAACACTCTGACGTTTCCAAAACTGCAAAGATATTATCTGTGAGTGCCACAGAACTGATGCTACAGGCGAAACCAAGATGAAATTTCAAACAGGAAATGGCCCAGATTTTGAGGGCACTGTGTTCCAATGTCTCCTTATAGGGGCGGCAGGGTAGCCTAGTGGTTAGCGCGTGGGACTAGAAACCAAAAGGTTGCAAGTTCAAATCCCCAAGCTGACAAGGTACAAATCTGTCATTCTGCCCCTGAACAGGCAGTTAACCCACTGTTCCTAGGCTGTCATTGAAAATAAGAATTTGTTCTTAACTGACTTGCCTCGTAAAATAAAGGTAAAACATTTAAATATGGCTGTGAATGAGCCTACATTTTTTGTCGTTTCCCCAAGGTGTCTGCAGCATTGTGACGTATTTGTAGGCATATCGTTGGAAGATTGACCATAAGAGACTACATTTACCAGGTGTCCTCTGTCGAAATTATTGCGTAATCTCCAGCTGCGTGCATTTTACCATTTGCTTCAGAGGAGAAAGTCAACTGACACGAATGATTCATCATCAAATAGATATGTGAAAAACACCTTGAGGATTGATTCTAAACAATGTTTGCCATGTTTCTGTCGATATTATGGAGTTTATTTGGAAAGAAGTTTGGCGTTGTAATGACTGAATTTTCAGTTTTTTTTCTTAGCCAAACGTGATGAACAAAATGGAGCGATTTCTCCTACACAAATAATATTTTTGGAAAAACTGAACATTTGCTATCTAACTGAGAGTCTCATTGAAAACATCCGAAGTTCTTCAAAGGTAAATTATTTTATTTGAATGCTTTTCTTGTTTTTGTGAAAATGTTGCCTGCTGAATGCTAGGCTTAATGCTTTGCTAGCTAAATGCTTGTGTAGCTATGGTTGAAAAGCATTTTTGAAAATCTGAGATGACAGTGTTGTTAACAAAAGGCTAAGCTTGTGAGCCAACATATTTATTTCATTTGCGATTTTCATGAATAGTTAACGTTGCGTTATGGTAATGAGCTTGAGGCTATAATTACGCTCCCGGATACGGGATTGCTCGTCGTAACAGGTTAAGGTATGATATAGAACTTTGTAGCTGAGTCTCTGCTTTAATCCAATGTAAAAAACACAATTTAAAACGCTACATAAGACTGATTTGAACCGGTTGGTCACTTATTGTGACAACGATGTAGGATGTGTTTAGTGGAAAGGTTTTTACGCCTGGTCACATACAGCTGATGTGTTGTGCATTAAAGTTCACAAACAAAGGAAAAAGGTGAGAGCAGAGCACATAGATGCGAGAAGGAATGCAACGTGGCTGCTATGAATGTGAACTGTGTTTATGCGTGACCAGGGGTGTTATTCATTCCGCCGATTCTGTTGACAAACATTTCTTAAACGGAAGCAAAGAGAGCGAAACGGTGATAAACATACCTGAATTTGTTCAATAGAAACTCTCTTGTTAAACGGTTGGACTAATGATTGCACCTAAGATATGCTAGATGCACGCAAAAGTTTGCAAGGCGGTATTGAATGTCACCTAAACTTTTTCTCTCGACATGTGTGCAGGTCGGCTAGGCTAGGTTATAGCAACCTCATGATGGGTATCGGGAAAATTAGATTATCATGTAGTAGCCTAAACCCATCGATGTTACATTGAACTGGGTGAATGAATGAGAGTCATCCAATATGCTGTAAAGAAATAAGGCAATGCTCATAAGATGTTTTTGTCCTCCCTCAATTTAAACTGCACTGACCTCCACACACACACACACACACACACACACACACACACACACACACACACACACACACACACACACACACACACACACACACACACACACACACACACACACACACACACACACACACACACACACACACACACACACACACACACAGTATTCCGAACTGTGCAAATTAACTCAACTAAACTTAATTTACCCTAATGAAAATTGTATCACCATCTACAAAAATGTCCATTAATGACAAAGCACATACATTTCCTATTGCTGCAGGATTATTTTCCTGCTGTGAGAAGCAGGGTCAAATTAAGATCTGTACACAACAACATTATCCAAGACAAAAATGTTTCATTCTACAATTCCATACTAACAAACTTAAACTAACAAACTATTTTAGCCAAAACACAGTTCAAACACGCCCTCTATCGCTACACAATCAGCCAGCCTGATGTCACAGAGTCTGCTGTACAGCCTGCTAACCGGTAAGACAGGTCTCTGTAGCGCTCCATGCCTCTCAGCCTGCTGTGTTCTCTCCTGGGTGGGCTAACACCTGCCATGCCCACTCCACAGCCTCCCTACGGTGAGGCACTCATCAGAGCAGGGGCTGTCCCTGGAACAGCAGTGTTCCCGGGAGATTCTGGGTCTCCTCTATCCCTGGCTGAGGCTTGATTGATTGCAGAGCTGTGCTAACTGGGGGAAGGAGGGGAAACATCTGGAGCTGAGTAGACCCCCTGAGACACACAGACAGAGAGAGATGGAGGGAGGGGAGAGGGAAAGTTAAGAAATAACTGGAGACACAGTGGAGAGCATGTGCTGGTGGTAAGGAAAGAGTATGAGAGACTAACAAAGAAAGAGAAAAGGAGAATAAGTGGGCAAGCAGTGAAACCAGAGAGAGAGAGAGAGAGAGAGAGAGAGAGAGAGAGAGAGAGAGAGACACACAGACAGACAGACAGACAGACAGACAGACAGACAGACAGACAGACAGACAGACAGACAGACAGACAGACAGACAGACAGACAGACAGACAGACAGACAGAGACAGTGTATGACCATATTAGAGACACATATTTCCCTCAGATTACACAAAGAATTTGAAAACAAATCCAATTTTGATAAACTCGCATATCTACTGAGTGAAATTCCACTGTGTGCCATCACAGCAGCAAGATTTGTGACCTGTTGCTACAAGAAAAGGGCAACCAGTGAAGAACAAACACCATTGTAAATGCAACCCATATTTAAGCTTATTTATTTTCCCTTGTGTACCCTTAACCATTTGTACATCGTTGCAACACTGTAAATATACGTAATATGACATTTGTATTGTCTTTATTGTTTTGAAACTTCTGTATGTGTAATGTTTACTGTTACTTTTTATTTCACTTTTGTATATTATCTACCTCACTTGCTTTGACAATGTTAACACGTTTCCCATGCCAATAAAGCCCCTTGAATTGAATTGAATTATCAGAGAGAGAGACAGTTAGTGCTAAATACGGCTGCTAGAATCCTGACTCGAACCAAACATTTGATCATATTACTCCAGTGCTCGCCTCCCTACACTGGCTTCCTGTCAAGGCAAGGGCTGATTTCAAGGTCTTACTGTTAACCTACAAAGCATTACATGGGCTTGCTCCTACCTATCTCTCTGATTTGGTCCTGCCGTACATACCTACACGTACGCTACGGTCACAAGACGCAGGCCTCCTAATTGTCCCTAGAATTTCTAAGCAAACAGCTGTAGGCAGGGCTTTCTCCTATAGAGGTCCATTTTTATGGAACGGTCTGCCTACCCACGCGAGAGACGCAAACTCGGTCTCAACCTTTAAGTCTTTACTGAAGACTCATCTCTTCAGTGGGTCATATGATTGAGTGTATTCTGGCCCAGGAGTGTGAAGGTGAACGGAAAGGCTCTGGAGCAACTAACCGCTCTGGCCTGTTCCCCTCTTTCCACTGGGATTCTCTGCCTCTAACCCTATTACAGGGGCTGAGTCACTGGCTTACTGGTGCTCTTCCATGCCGTCCCTAGGAGGGGTGCGTCACTTGAGTGGGTTGAGTCACTGATGTGATCTTCCTGTCTGGGTTGGCGCCCCCCTTGGGTTGTGCCGTGGCGGAGATCTTTGTGGGCTCTACTCGGCCTTGTCTCACTCCTCTCTTTGCTTGGAATATCGCTTTATGCTTTCTGTGACTAGTTTCTGACCTAACATAATAATATGTTCTGCTTTCGCCGAAAAGCTTTTTTGAAATCGGACACTGTGGTTGGATTAACAAGAATTTTATCTTTAAAATGGTGCCTAATACTTGTATGCTTGAGAAAATTGAATTATGAGATTTCTGTTGATTGAATTTGGCGCCCTGCAATTTCATTTGCTGTTGGCGAGGGATTCCGCTAGCGGAACGGGGTTAACCAGTCCTAGTCAGGTTAGTGACTGGTGACCCTTTCTCCACACTAAGTACCTGTCTAATCCTGCTGTGTGAGCCAAACGTATGACTTCTAAAGGAACTGTGAATGGAGGGGGAGGCAGAACAGAGCTGGCCTGTACTACTGGCCTTAAGACTTGCTCTCCCTCCCTCTCTCCTACTCTCCCCAGCATCTACAGGCCAGCCCCCTGCTGACTAAGACCTCTGCTTACCACACAAATGATTATATGGGTTCCTGCCTGGCTGAACTGCAAATGGAAATGACATTTTAATACCAGCTCTTGTCTTCTCAGAGCGGAGACTGGGATCAACACGGAACAGCTCTGACTCAGACTTGACGCTTTAGCTGCCAATTAGACAGCGATAACCAGAGATTTCACTCGCTCCATTGCCAGGGAGTTGGAAAAAAACCCTGCATCGCTTTCAGGACTCAGACTCTCTCTTTCCTCATCATGTTCTGCCTCTGAAATGGATACCACAGCTGGAAGCTATAGATTAACCAAGTCTTCTGTGACTAGGAGTGTGTGGCTAATGGTGTGTGTGTGTGTGTTTGTGTAGAGAGGAGTTGATGAAATTCTGTAATAAGAGAAGATGTTGTACACTCCAGAGTTTAATCAAATAGTTTAGGGGTTCTGTCCCCTTTCGGACCATATCATCATTACCCCTCTGCTGTACTCTGTCTATTGATCTCTCTCTGTCGCTCTGGTTTGCACCCAGTGTCTATCCATTTCTCTACCTCTCTCTCTCTCTCTCTCTCACACACACACACACACACACACACCTCTATGCCTGTACCGTGTACCTGTATGGTGTGAGGCTGTGTCTCCCTTGGTGACAGTACTGATGATGTGAAGGTCCTGGAACAGAGTGAGTCCGGCTGGTCCTCTGAGGTCAGCTGCTGGCCTGGTCAGTCTGTCCACCCCAGCTATGGTGATCCTGGGTTCACTGGGCTGCAGCACCATCACCACTGCATCGATGTCCGGGATGGAGATACACGTGTCCTCCCCAAAACATCTTGGAGATGGAGGGAAGGGAAGGGTTGAATCTGATTAAATTGCATGTGAATGTACTGCATGTTTCAGTATGTTTGCCTGGGTATCACTTTAGGTAAGTGTGAAATATCAGAGCCATTGTGCCCTTAGAATGCTTAGATACTTTGAGAATGTGTGTGTGGGTTAATTCCAGGAATCAGCAAACTTGGAAGTTTAAATAAGCCTCCCGAAGTACACTGAGGGGTGGTGAGGCTGACCGGACTGAGACAGACTCCCAGAGAGCAACGACACACAGACAGTGATGCAGATATCTGACATAGACATGCAAAAAACAATCTGACACATACTGCATAAACAATACAGACTAGACATCAATCAACGAGAGAGAGAGAGAGAGAGAGAGAGAGAGGCTGAGGAGAGAGAGAGAGAGAGAGAGAGAGAGAGAGAGAGAGAGAGAGAGAGAGAGAGAGAGAGAGAGAGAGAGAGAGAGGCTGAGGAGAGAGAGAGACAGAGGGAGACAGAGAAAGGGAGGCTGAGGAGAGAGAGAGATATACAGTGAGAGATACAGAGATAGAGGGAGACAGAGAGATACAGAGATAGAGAGAGAAAGGGAGGAGGAGAGAGAGCTGTGAAAGCTTGTAGCAAGTAGAGGGATGTTTTTCACATACATCTAGTTACAGAGGAGGGAGATGAACATCTGTCAATGTCTGGGAATGGGAGAGGGAAGAAAAAAAAATGTTGCACGACAACAGCTCTTTGTTCTGTTTGAGCTTTGCATAAGGAGGCTCTGACTCGTTCATAATTACCTGTGATTACCCATCACACCAGTTTGCTGCTAGACTATTTCATGTTTTATTTCATGCCTAAACACCGCTGTAAACTTCATCACATAGCACTAATACACAGGGGTTGCAGAACCATATTTCCCCTTTTCTGGTGTTTTCAGTCAAGCGTGGTATAGTCTACTCTCCCTTTTTCTCTTAAGCATTGAGCCGCATGTTGTGTCTTTCCCCTCCTCAGCAGGGGATTGTTGTGGAGAGGAGGCAGACACAGTGGAGCAGCAGGGTATTGTTGTGCAGAGGAGGCAGACAGTGGAGCTGCATGGTATTGTTGTGCAGAGGAGGCAGACAGTGGAGCTGCATGGTATTGTTGTGCAGAGGAGGCAGACAGTGGAGCAGCAGGGTATTGTTGTGGAGAGGAGGCAGACACAGTGGAGCAGCATGGTATTGTTGTGGAGAGGAGGCAGACAGTGGAGCAGCATGGTATTGTTGTGCAGAGGAGGCAGACAGTGGAGCAGCATGGTATTGTTGTGCAGAGGAGGCAGACACAGTGGAGCAGCATGGTATTGTTGTGGAGAGGAGGCAGACACAGTGGAGCAGCATGGTATTGTTGTGGAGAGGAGGCAGACACAGTGGAGCAGCATGGTATTGTTGTGCAGAGGAGGCAGACAGTGGAGCAGCAGGGTATTGTTGTGGAGAGGAGGCAGACAGTGGAGCAGCATGGTATTGTTGTGCAGAGGAGGCAGACAGTGGAGCAGCATGGTATTGTTGTGCAGAGGAGGCAGACACAGTGGAGCAGCATGGTATTGTTGTGGAGAGGAGGCAGACACAGTGGAGCAGCATGGTATTGTTGTGGAGAGGAGGCAGACACAGTGGAGCAGCATGGTATTGTTGTGCAGAGGAGGCAGACAGTGGAGCAGCAGGGTATTGTTGTGGAGAGGAGGCAGACAGTGGAGCAGCATGGTATTGTTGTGCAGAGGAGGCAGACAGTGGAGCAGCATGGTATTGTTGTGCAGAGGAGGCAGACACAGTGGAGCAGCATGGTATTGTTGTGGAGAGGAGGCAGACACAGTGGAGCAGCATGGTATTGTTGTGGAGAGGAGGCAGACACAGTGGAGCAGCATGGTATTGTTGTGCAGAGGAGGCAGACAGTGGAGCAGCAGGGTATTGTTGTGGAGAGGAGGCAGACAGTGGAGCAGCATGGTATTGTTGTGCAGAGGAGGCAGACACAGTGGAGCAGCATGGTATTGTTGTGGAGAGGAGGCAGACACAGTGGAGCAGCATGGTATTGTTGTGGAGAGGAGGCAGACACAGTGGAGCAGCATGGTATTGTTGTGCAGAGGAGGCAGACAGTGGAGCAGCAGGGTATTGTTGTGGAGAGGAGGCAGACAGTGGAGCAGCATGGTATTGTTGTGCAGAGGAGGCAGACAGTGGAGCAGCATGGTATTGTTGTGCAGAGGAGGCAGACACAGTGGAGCAGCATGGTATTGTTGTGGAGAGGAGGCAGACACAGTGGAGCAGCATGGTATTGTTGTGGAGAGGAGGCAGACACAGTGGAGCAGCATGGTATTGTTGTGCAGAGGAGGCAGACAGTGGAGCAGCAGGGTATTGTTGTGGAGAGGAGGCAGACAGTGGAGCAGCATGGTATTGTTGTGCAGAGGAGGCAGACAGTGGAGCAGCATGGTATTGTTGTGCAGAGGAGGCAGACACAGTGGAGCAGCATGGTATTGTTGTGGAGAGGAGGCAGACACAGTGGAGCAGCATGGTATTGTTGTGGAGAGGAGGCAGACACAGTGGAGCAGCATGGTATTGTTGTGGAGAGGAGGCAGACAGTGGAGCAGCATGGTATTGTTGTGCAGAGGAGGCAGACAGTGGAGCAGCAGGGTATTGTTGTGGAGAGGAGGCAGACAGTGGAGCAGCAGGGTATTGTTGTGGAGAGGAGGCAGACAGTGGAGCAGCATGGTATTGTTGTGCAGAGGAGGCAGACAGTGGAGCAGCATGGTATTGTTGTGCAGAGGAGGCAGACAGTGGAGCAGCAGGGTATTGTTGTGGAGAGGAGGCAGACAGTGGAGCAGCATGGTATTGTTGTGGAGAGGAGGCAGACAGTGGAGCAGCATGGTATTGTTGTGGAGAGGAGGCAGACAGTGGAGCAGCAGGGTATTGTTGTGGAGAGGAGGCAGACAGTGGAGCAGCATGGTATTGTTGTGGAGAGGAGGCATACAGTGAAGCAGCATGGTATTGTTGTGGAGAGGAGGCAGACAGTGGAGCAGCATGATATTGTTGTGGAGAGGAGGCAGACAGTGGAGCAGCATGGTATTGTTGTGGAGAGGAGGCAGACACAGTGGAGCAGCATGGTATTGTTGTGGAGAGGAGGCAGACAGTGGAGCAGCATGGTATTGTTGTGGAGAGGAGGCAGACAGTGGAGCAGCATGGTATTGTTGTGGAGAGGAGGCAGACAGTGGAGCAGCATGGTATTGTTGTGGAGAGGATGCAGACACAGTGGAGCGGCAGGGTATTGTTGTGGAGAGAAGGCAGAGACAGTGGAGTGGCAGGGTATTGTTGTAGAGAGGGGCCAGAGACAGTGGAGCGGCAGGGTATTGTTGTAGAGAGGAGGCAGAGACAGTGGAGCAGCAGGGTATTGTCTTAGAGAGGGGCCAGAGACTGTGGAGCGGCAGGGTATTGTTGTGGAGAGGAGACAGTGGAGCAGCAGGGTATTGTTGTGGAGAGTAGACAGTGGAGCAGCAGGGTATTGTTGTGGAGAGCAGGCAGAGACAGTGGAGCGGCATGGTATTGTTGTGGAGAGGAGACAGTGGAGCAGCAGGGTATTGTTGTGGAGAGGAGGCAGAGACAGTGGAGCGGCATGGTATTGTTGTGGAGAGGAGACAGTGGAGCAGCAGGGTATTGTTGTGGAGAGGAGGCAGAGACAGTGGAGCATGGAGACTTAGCATGGGTGGGCCACGGTGAGTACTTGGACCCGAGCCAAATGAATTAAAGAAAATGTGACAAGGTAGAATAAAGGCCCTGCATAGATTAACACTAGTTACTTGTTCCTGATGGTTGCAGTAATTGCATTATTAAATTGAAAACACGCTTGAGTGTATTTTAAGGAATTAATGAACGACTCTATTTATTTGTTTACAATGATGCCACTTGCGGGGAAATTTCCAGCAAATAGCAGATCTTGTGTTTTGGCTGTGGCCTAATAGACAGTCTGCTCTGCAGGCTTGTTTACTGGATATTGTTTTAAATGAATTCTGTACACATTCATCAATGCCTGCTGATTTACACATTATTGCTGTCAAAGCTTGTCTAAGACGACTACCAGACCCTCTCTTTGTGAGCCACAGCTGGATCGTAACAAGGTTCACAGGCAGTGCAGACCACTGGATAGACTGCTCACCACAGCCCCAGCCACCCGCCTACACACAACCAGAAAACTTTATTAAACCACATCGAGAAATACACAATCTTAAGCATAGTTAGCATAATGTACTCATTTCTAATTGGTGTGCCTGCAGCCCAGTCGACCCCTCCTCTTCCTGCCCCCCTTCCTTGCTAGGCTAGCTGAAGGGATGGGCCCGCAGCCCTGCGTCGAACCCAATAGGGGGGCGGAGTACACCCCTCCAGGGCTGAGCTGTGGGGGGCTGCACATATTTAAACCTGCAATGAATATTCAACACAACCCGCCAGGGATGGCTGTTATACAATACCATCCAGCCACGCTCTGTCTCTCTCTCTCTCACTGTCCTCTGGCAAAACCCAGACGGAATTATTAATAAATAACATGAAAATGTAAAAACTTGCCCCAGGAGGTGATGTGGAACAGAAAGAGTGGTGGATTAAAGAACAAAAGAAGTGAAGAGGGGAGAGAAAGAGGAAGAGGAGGAGAGGGTGTAGCTAACTAGCTACATGAGTGAGTATGAGATGTACTCTAATGAGTTGTGCTGTTGTTGTGTGTTGACAGTGAGAAGGTGTTGAGACTAGTTTACACTCACAGATCACAGGAAGATGAGAGGAAGACGGGGAGAACGGAGTGAGAAGACAAAAGAGTGAGGAGAACTCAGGAGAAAAAAGAGAGAAGAAAGGAGAAATATCCCATTAAGAGAGAGATGGAGAGGGAGGACAGAAAGAGAGAGATGGAGAGGGAGGACAGAAAGAGACAGATGGAGAGGGAGGACAGAAAGAGAGAGACGGAGAGGGAGGACAGAAAGAGAGAGACGGAGGACAGAAAGAGAGACACGGAGGACAGAAAGAGAGAGACGGAGACGGAGGACAGAAAGAGAGAGACGGAGGACAGAAAGAGAGAGACGGAGGACAGAAAGAGAGAGACGGAGAGGGAGGACAGAAAGAGAGAGACGGAGAGGGAGGACAGAAAGAGAGAGATGAAGAGGGAGGACAGAAAGAGAGAGATGAAGAGGGAGGACAGAAAGAGAGAGGTGGAGAGGGAGGACAGAAAGAGAGAGATGGAGACGGAGGACAGAAAGAGAGAGATGGAGACGGAGGACAGAAAGAGAGCGATGGAGATGGAGGACAGAAAGAGAGAGATGGAGAGGGAGGACAGAGAGAGAGATGGAGAGGGAGGACAGAAAGAGAGAGATGGAGAAGGAGGACAGAGAGAGAGAGATGGAGACGGAGGACAGAAAGAGGGAGATGGAGAGGGAGGACAGAAAGAGAGAGATGGAGACGGAGGACAGAAAGAGAGAGATGGAGACGGAGAGGGAGGACAGAAAGAGAGAGATGAAGAGGGAGGACAGAAAGAGAGAGATGAAGAGGGATGACAGAAAGAGAGAGATGGAGAGGGAGGACAGAAAGAGAGAGATGGAGACGGAGGACAGAATGAGAGAGATGGAGAGGGAGTAAAGAAAGAGAGAGATGGAGAGGGAGGAAAGAAAGAGAGAGATGGAGAGGGAGGAAAGAAAGAGAGATTTAGAGGGAGGACAGAAAGAGAGAGATGGAGACGGAGGATAAAAAGAGAGAGATGGAGGGAGGACAGAAAGAGAGAGATGGAGAAGGAGGAAAGAAAGAGATTTAGAGGGAGGACAGAAAGAGAGAGATGGAGATGGAGGACAGAAAGAGAGAGATTTAGAGGGAGGACAGAAAGAGAGAGATGAGACGGAGGACAGAAAGAGAGAGATGGAGACGGAGGACAGAAAGAGAGAGATGAGAGGGAGGACAGAAAGAGAGAGATGAGAGGGAGGACAGAAAGAGAGAGATGGAGAGGGAGGACAGAAAGAGAGAGATGGAGAGGGAGGAAAGAAAGAGAGAGATTTAGAGGGAGGACAGAAAGAGAGAGATGGAGACGGAGGACAAAAAGAGAGATGTAGACGGAGGACAGAAAGAGAGAGATGGAGAGGGAGGAAAGAAAGAGAGAGATTTAGAGGGAGGACAGAAAGAGAGAGATGGAGATGGAGGACAGAAAGAGAGAGATTTAGAGAGGAGGACAGAAAGAGAGAGATGGAGAGGGAGGACAGAAAGAGAGAGAACAGAAAGAGAGAGATGGAGACGGAGGACAGAAAGAGAGAGATGGAGAGGGAGGACAGAAAGAGAGAGATGGAGAGGGAGGACAGAGAGAGAGAGATGGAGACGGAGGACAGAAAGAGGGAGATGGAGAGGGAGGACAGAAAGAGAGAGATGGAGACGGAGGACAGAAAGAGAGAGATGGAGACGGAGGACAGACAGAGAAATGGAGATGGAGGACAGAGAGAGATGGGACAGAGTGGCGAGGACTAAGAAAGAGATGGAGATGGAGACAGAGGACAGAGAGAGATGGAGAGGGAGAAGGAGGACAGAGAGATAGAGATGAGGACAGAGAGAGACAGAGAGGAGGACAGAGATGGAGAGGGAGGACAGAGAGAGATGGAGAGGGAGGACAAACAGAGAGATGTAGAGGGAGGACAGAAAGAGAGCAATGGGGACGGAGGACAGAAAGATAGAGATGGAGACGGAGGACAGAGAGAGACGGAGACGAAGGACAAAGAGAGACAGAGAGGGAGGAGAGAGATGGAGATGGAGGACAGAGAGAGATGGAGAGGGAAGACAGAGATAGAGAGAGGACAGAGAGAGATGGAGAGATAGGACAGAGAGAGATGGAGAGGGAGTACAGAGAGAGATGGAGAGTCAGGACAGAGAGAGATGGAGAGTCAGGACAGAGAGAGATGGAGAGGGAGGACAGAGAGATATATGGAGAGGGAGGACAGAGAGAGAGGGTGACAAGGAGGACAGGGAGAGATGGAGAGGGAGGACAGAGAGAGATGTAAAGGGGGGACAGAGAGAGATGGAGAGGGAGGACAGAGAGAGAGATGGAGAGGGAGGACAGAGAGAGAGATGGAGAAGGAGGACATAGAGAGATGGAGAAGGAGGACAGAGAGAGAGATGGAAAGGGAGGACAGAGAGAAATGGAGAGGTGGGACAGAGAGAGATGGAGAGGGAGGACCGAGAGAGAGACGGAGAAGGAGGACATTGAGAGATGGAGAAGGAGGACAGAGAGAGATGGAGAGGGACGGAAGAGAGAGAGAGGAGAGGGTGGACAGAGAAATGGAGGAGAGAGAGCGAGATGTAGAAGGAGGACAGAGAGAGATGGAGAGGGAGGACAGAAAGAGAGAGATGAAGAGGGAGGACATAAAGAGAGAGATGGAGAGGGAGGACAGAATAAGTGAGATGGAGACGGAGGACAGAAAGAGAGAGATGGAGAGGGAAGACAGAAAGAGAGAGATGGAGAGGGTGGACAGAGAGAGATGGAGGACAGAGAAAGATGGAGAGGGAGGGAAGAGATGGAGAGGGAGGACAGAGAGAGTGATGGAGAAGGAGGACAGAGAAAGATGGAGATGGAGGGAAGAGGGAGAGATGGAGAGGGAGGACAGAGAGAGAGATGGAGAAGGAGGACAGAGAGAGATGGAGAGGGAGGGAAGACATGGAGAGGGAGGACAGAGAGAGAGATGGAGAAGGAGGACAGAGAAAGATGGAGATGGAGGGAAGAGGGAGAGATGGAGAGGGAGGACAGAGAGAGATGGAGGAGGGAGGACAGAGAGAGATGGAGAGGGAGGGAAGAGAGAGATGGAGAGGGAGGACAGAGAGAGATGGAGAGGGAGGACAGAGAGAGATGGAGAGGGATGACAGAGAGAGAGATGGAGAGGGAGGACAGAGAAAGATGAAGAAGGAGGGAAGAGAGAGATGGAGAAGGAGGACAGAGAGAGATGGAGAGGGAGGACAGAGAGAGAGATGGAGAGGGAGGACAGAGAGAGATGGAGAGGGATGACAGAGAGAGATGGAGAAGGAGGACAGAGAGAGATGGATAGGGAGGAAGAGAGAGATGGAGAGAGTGGACAGGGAGAGATGGAGGACAGAGAGAGAAATGGAGAAGGAGGACAGAGAAAGATGGAGAGAGAGGGAAGAGGGAGATATGGAGAGGGAGGACAGAGAGAGATGGAGAAGGAGGACAGAGAGAGATGGAGAAGGAGGACAGAGAGAGATGGAGAAGGAGGATAGAGTGAGATGGAGAGGGAGGACAGAGAGAGATTGAGAGGGAGGGAAGAGAGAGATAGAGGGTGGACAGAGAGAGATGGAGGACAGAGAGAGATGGAGAGGGAGGGAAGAGATGGAGAGGGAGGACAGAGAGAGATGGAGAAGGAGGACAGAGAGAGATGGAGAGGGAGGGAAGAGAGAGATGAAGAGGGAGGACAGAAAGAGAGAGATGAAGAGGGAGGACAGAAAGAGAGAGGTGGAGAGGGAGGACAGAAAGAGAGAGATGGAGACGGAGGACAGAAAGAGAGAGATGGAGACGGAGGACAGAAAGAGAGCGATGGAGATGGAGGACAGAAAGAGAGAGTTGGAGAGGGAGGACAGAAAGAGAGAGATGGAGAGGGAGGACAGAAAGAGAGAGATGGAGAAGGAGGACAGAGAGAGAGAGATGGAGACGGAGGACAGAAAGAGGGAGATGGAGAGGGAGGACAGAAAGAGAGAGATGGAGACGGAGGACAGAAAGAGAGAGATGAAGAGGGAGGACAGAAAGAGAGAGATGAAGAGGGAGGACAGAAAGAGAGAGATGAAGAGGGATGACAGAAAGAGAGAGATGGAGAGGGAGGACAGAAAGAGAGAGATGGAGACGGAGGACAGAACGAGAGAGATGGAGAGGGAGTAAAGAAAGAGAGAGATGGAGAGGGAGGAAAGAAAGAGAGAGATGGAGAGGGAGGAAAGAAAGAGAGAGATTTAGAGGGAGGACAGAAAGAGAGAGATGGAGATGGAGGACAGAAAGAGAGAGATTTAGAGGGAGGACAGAAAGAGAGAGATGAGACGGAGGACAGAAAGAGAGAGATGGAGACGGAGGACAGAAAGAGAGAGATGAGAGGGAGGACAGAAAGAGAGAGATGGAGAGGGAGGAAAGAAAGAGAGAGATTTAGAGGGAGGACAGAAAGAGAGAGATGGAGATGGAGGACAGAAAGAGAGAGATTTAGAGAGGAGGACAGAAAGAGAGAGATGGAGAGGGAGGACAGAAAGAGAGAGAACAGAAAGAGAGATGGAGACGGAGGACAGAAAGAGAGATGGAGAGGGAGGACAGAAAGAGAGATGGAGAGGGAGGACAGAGAGAGAGATGGAGACGGAGGACAGAAAGAGGGAGATGGAGAGGGAGGACAGAAAGAGAGAGATGGAGACGGAGGACAGAAAGAGAGAGATGGAGACGGAGGACAGACAGAGAAATGGAGATGGAGGACAGAGAGAGACGGAGAGGGAGGACAGAGAGAGATGGCGAGTGAGGACTAAGAAAGAGATGGAGATGGAGACAGAGGACAGAGAGAGATGGAGAGGGAGAAGGAGGACAGAGAGATAGAGATGAGGACAGAGAGAGACAGAGAGGGAGGACAGAGAGAGATGGAGAGGGAGGACAGAGAGAGATGGAGAGGGAGGACAAACAGAGAGATGTAGAGGGAGGACAGAAAGAGAGCAATGGGGACGGAGGACAGAAAGATAGAGATGGAGACGGAGGACAGAGAGAGACGGAGACGAAGGACAAAGAGAGACAGAGAGGGAGGAGAGAGATGGAGATGGAGGACAGAGAGAGATGGAGAGGGAAGACAGAGATAGAGAGAGGACAGAGAGAGATGGAGAGATAGGACAGAGAGAGATGGAGAGGGAGTACAGAGAGAGATGGAGAGTCAGGACAGAGAGAGATGGAGAGGGAGGACAGAGAGAGATGGAGAGGGAGGACAGAGAGATATATGGAGAGGGAGGACAGAGAGAGAGGGTGACAAGGAGGACAGGGAGAGATGGAGAGGGAGGACAGAGAGAGAGATGTAAAGGGGGGACAGAGAGAGATGGAGAGGGAGGACAGAGAGAGAGATGGAGAGGGAGTACAGAGAGAGATGGAGAGTCAGGACAGAGAGAGATGGAGAGTCAGGACAGAGAGAGATGGAGAGGGAGGACAGAGAGAGATGGAGAGGGAGGACAGAGAGAGAGACGGAGAAGGAGGACATTGAGAGATGGAGAAGGAGGACAGAGAGAGATGGAGAGGGACGGAAGAGAGAGAGAGGAGAGGGTGGACAGAGAAATGGAGGAGAGAGAGCGAGATGTAGAAGGAGGACAGAGAGAGATGGAGAGGGAGGACAGAAAGAGAGAGATGAAGAGGGAGGACATAAAGAGAGAGATGGAGAGGGAGGACAGAAAGAGAGAGAACAGAAAGAGAGAGATGGAGACGGAGGACAGAAAGAGAGAGATGGAGAGGGAGGACAGAAAGAGAGAGATGGAGAGGGAGGACAGAGAGAGAGAGATGGAGACGGAGGACAGAAAGAGGGAGATGGAGAGGGAGGACAGAAAGAGAGAGATGGAGACGGAGGACAGAAAGAGAGAGATGGAGACGGAGGACAGACAGAGAAATGGAGATGGAGGACAGAGAGAGACGGAGAGGGAGGACAGAGAGAGATGGCGAGTGAGGACTAAGAAAGAGATGGAGATGGAGACAGAGGACAGAGAGAGATGGAGAGGGAGAAGGAGGACAGAGAGATAGAGATGAGGACAGAGAGAGACAGAGAGGGAGGACAGAGAGAGATGGAGAGGGAGGACAGAGAGAGATGGAGAGGGAGGACAAACAGAGAGATGTAGAGGGAGGACAGAAAGAGAGCAATGGGGACGGAGGACAGAAAGATAGAGATGGAGACGGAGGACAGAGAGAGACGGAGACGAAGGACAAAGAGAGACAGAGAGGGAGGAGAGAGATGGAGATGGAGGACAGAGAGAGATGGAGAGGGAAGACAGAGATAGAGAGAGGACAGAGAGAGATGGAGAGATAGGACAGAGAGAGATGGAGAGGGAGTACAGAGAGAGATGGAGAGTCAGGACAGAGAGAGATGGAGAGGGAGGACAGAGAGAGATGGAGAGGGAGGACAGAGAGATATATGGAGAGGGAGGACAGAGAGAGAGGGTGACAAGGAGGACAGGGAGAGATGGAGAGGGAGGACAGAGAGAGAGATGTAAAGGGGGGACAGAGAGAGATGGAGAGGGAGGACAGAGAGAGAGATGGAGAGGGAGGACAGAGAGAGAGATGGAGAAGGAGGACATAGAGAGATGGAGAAGGAGGACAGAGAGAGAGATGGAAAGGGAGGACAGAGAGAAATGGAGAGGTGGGACAGAGAGAGATGGAGAGGGAGGACAGAGAGAGAGATGGAGAAGGAGGACATTGAGAGATGGAGAAGGAGGACAGAGAGAGATGGAGAGGGACGGAAGAGAGAGAGAGGAGAGGGTGGACAGAGAAATGGAGGAGAGAGAGCGAGATGTAGAAGGAGGACAGAGAGAGATGGAGAGGGAGGACAGAAAGAGAGAGATGAAGAGGGAGGACATAAAGAGAGAGATGGAGAGGGAGGACAGAAAGAGAGAGAACAGAAAGAGAGAGATGGAGACGGAGGACAGAAAGAGAGAGATGGAGAGGGAGGACAGAAAGAGAGAGATGGAGAGGGAGGACAGAGAGAGAGAGATGGAGAGGGAGGACAGAAAGAGAGAGATGGAGACGGAGGACAGAAAGAGAGCGATGGAGATGGAGGAAAGAAAGAGAGAGATTTAGAGGGAGGACAGAAAGAGAGAGATGGAGATGGAGGACAGAAAGAGAGAGATTTAGAGAGGAGGACAGAAAGAGAGAGATGGAGACGGAGGACAGAAAGAGAGAGATGAGAGGGAGGACAGAAAGAGAGAGATGGAGAGGGAGGACAGAAAGAGAGAGATGGAGAGGGAGGAAAGAGAGAGATTTAGAGGGAGGACAGAAAGAGAGAGATGGAGACGGAGGACAAAGAGAGAGATGAGTAGACGGAGGACAGAAAGAGAGATGGAGAGGGAGGAAGAAGAGAGATTTAGAGGGAGGACAGAAAGAGAGAGATGGAGATGGAGGACAGAAAGAGAGATTTAGAGAGGAGGACAGAAAGAGAGAGATGGAGAGGGAGGACAGAGAGAACAGAAGAGAGAGATGGAGACGGAGGACAGAAAGAGAGAGATGGAGAGGGAGGACAGAAGAGAGAGATGGAGAGGGAGGACAGAGAGAGAGATGGAGACGGAGGACAGAAAGAGGGAGATGGAGAGGGAGGACAGAAAGAGAGATGGAGACGGAGGACAGAAAGAGAGAGATGGAGACGGAGGACAGACAGAGAAATGGAGATGGAGGACAGAGAGAGACGGAGAGGGAGGACAGAGAGAGATGGCGAGTGAGGACTAAGAAAGAGATGGAGATGGAGACAGAGGACAGAGAGAGATGGAGAGGGAGAAGGAGGACAGAGAGATAGAGATGAGGACAGAGAGAGACAGAGAGGGAGGACAGAGAGAGATGGAGAGGGAGGACAGAGAGAGATGGAGAGGGAGGACAAACAGAGAGATGTAGAGGGAGGACAGAAAGAGAGCAATGGGGACGGAGGACAGAAAGATAGAGATGGAGACGGAGGACAGAGAGAGACGGAGACGAAGGACAAAGAGAGACAGAGAGGGAGGAGAGAGATGGAGATGGAGGACAGAGAGAGATGGAGAGGGAAGACAGAGATAGAGAGAGGACAGAGAGAGATGGAGAGATAGGACAGAGAGAGATGGAGAGGGAGTACAGAGAGAGATGGAGAGTCAGGACAGAGAGAGATGGAGAGGGAGGACAGAGAGAGATGGAGAGGGAGGACAGAGAGATATATGGAGAGGGAGGACAGAGAGAGAGGGTGACAAGGAGGACAGGGAGAGATGGAGAGGGAGGACAGAGAGAGAGATGTAAAGGACAGGGGGGACAGAGAGAGATGGAGGAGGGAGGACAGAGAGAGAGATGGAGAGGGAGGACAGAGAGAGAGATGGAGAAGGAGGACATAGAGAGATGGAGAAGGAGGACAGAGAGAGATGGAAAGGGAGGACAGAGAGAAATGGAGAGGTGGGACAGAGAGAGATGGAGAGGGAGGACAGAGAGAGAGATGGAGAAGGAGGACATTGAGAGATGGAGAAGGAGGACAGAGAGAGATGGAGAGGGACGGAAGAGAGAGAGAGGAGAGGGTGGACAGAGAAATGGAGGAGAGAGAGCGAGATGTAGAAGGAGGACAGAGAGAGATGGAGAGGGAGGACAGAAAGAGAGAGATGAAGAGGGAGGACATAAAGAGAGAGATGGAGAGGGAGGACAGAAAGAGAGAGAACAGAAAGAGAGAGATGGAGACGGAGGACAGAAAGAGAGAGATGGAGAGGGAGGACAGAAAGAGAGAGATGGAGAGGGAGGACAGAGAGAGAGAGATGGAGACGGAGGACAGAAAGAGGGAGATGGAGAGGAGAGGACAGAAAGAGAGAGATGGAGACGGAGGACAGAAAGAGAGAGATGGAGACGGAGGACAGACAGAGAAATGGAGATGGAGGACAGAGAGAGACGGAGAGGGAGGACAGAGAGAGATGGCGAGTGAGGACTAAGAAAGAGATGGAGATGGAGACAGAGGACAGAGAGAGATGGAGAGGGAGAAGGAGGACAGAGAGATAGAGATGAGGACAGAGAGAGACAGAGAGGGAGGACAGAGAGAGATGGAGAGGGAGGACAGAGAGAGATGGAGAGGGAGGACAAACAGAGAGATGTAGAGGGAGGACAGAAAGAGAGCAATGGGGACGGAGGACAGAAAGATAGAGATGGAGACGGAGGACAGAGAGAGACGGAGACGAAGGACAAAGAGAGACAGAGAGGGAGGAGAGAGATGGAGATGGAGGACAGAGAGAGATGGAGAGGGAAGACAGAGATAGAGAGAGGACAGAGAGAGATGGAGAGATAGGACAGAGAGAGATGGAGAGGGAGTAAAGAGAGAGATGGAGAGTCAGGACAGAGAGAGATGGAGAGGGAGGACAGAGAGAGATGGAGAGGGAGGACAGAGAGATATATGGAGAGGGAGGACAGAGAGAGAGGGTGACAAGGAGGACAGGGAGAGATGGAGAGGGAGGACAGAGAGAGAGATGTAAAGGGGGGACAGAGAGAGATGGAGAGGGAGGACAGAGAGAGAGATGGAGAGGGAGGACAGAGAGAGAGATGGAGAAGGAGGACATAGAGAGATGGAGAAGGAGGACAGAGAGAGAGATGGAAAGGGAGGACAGAGAGAAATGGAGAGGTGGGACAGAGAGAGATGGAGAGGGAGGACAGAGAGAGAGACGGAGAAGGAGGACATTGAGAGATGGAGAAGGAGGACAGAGAGAGATGGAGAGGGACGGAGGAGAGAGATGGAGAGGGACGGAAGAGAGAGAGAGGAGAGGGTGGACAGAGAAATGGAGGAGAGAGAGCGAGATGTAGAAGGAGGACAGAGAGAGATGGAGAGGGAGGACAGAAAGAGAGAGATGAAGAGGGAGGACATAAAGAGAGAGATGGAGAGGGAGGACAGAATAAGTGAGATGAGGACGGAGGACAGAAAGAGAGAGATGGAGAGGGAAGACAGAAAGAGAGAGATGGAGAGGGTGGACAGAGAGAGATGGAGGACAGAGAGAGATGGAGAGGGAGGGAAGAGATGGAGAGGGAGGACAGAGAGAGTGATGGAGAAGGAGGACAGAGAAAGATGGAGATGGAGGGAAGAGGGAGAGATGGAGAGGGAGGACAGAGAGAGAGATGGAGAAGGAGGACAGAGAGAGATGGAGAGGGAGGGAAGACATGGAGAGGGAGGACAGAGAGAGAGATGGAGAAGGAGGACAGAGAAAGATGGAGATGGAGGGAAGAGGGAGAGATGGAGAGGGAGGACAGAGAGAGAGATGGAGAAGGAGGACAGAGAGAGATGGAGAGGGAGGGAAGAGAGAGATGGAGAGGGAGGACAGAGAGAGATGGAGAGGGAGGACAGAGAGAGATGGAGAGGGATGACAGAGAGAGAGATGGAGAGGGAGGACAGAGAAAGATGAAGAAGGAGGGAAGAGAGAGATGGAGAAGGAGGACAGAGAGAGATGGAGAGGGAGGACAGAGAGAGAGATGGAAAGGGAGGACAGAGAGAGAGATGGAGAGGGATGACAGAGTGAGAGATGGAGAAGGAGGACAGAGAGAGATGGATAGGGAGGGAAGAGAGAGAGATGGAGAGAGTGGACAGAGAGAGATGGAGGACAGAGAGAGAAATGGAGAAGGAGGACAGAGAAAGATGGAGAGAGAGGGAAGAGGGAGATATGGAGAGGGAGGACAGAGAGAGATGGAGAAGGAGGACAGAGAGAGATGGAGAAGGAGGACAGAGAGAGATGGAGAAGGAGGATAGAGTGAGATGGAGAGGGAGGACAGAGAGAGATTGAGAGGGAGGGAAGAGAGAGATAGAGGGTGGACAGAGAGAGATGGAGGACAGAGAGAGATGGAGAGGGAGGGAAGAGATGGAGAGGGAGGACAGAGAGAGAGATGGAGAAGGAGGACAGAGAGAGATGGAGAGGGAGGGAAGAGAGAGATGGAGAGGGAGGACAGAGAGAGATGGAGAGGGAGGACAGAAGAGATGGAGAGGGATGACAGAGAGAGAGATGGAGAGGGAGGACAGAGAGAGAGATGAAGGAGGGAAGAGAGAAATGGAGAGGGAGGACAGAGAGAGATGGAGAGGGAGGACAGCGAGAGAGATGGAAAGGAAGGACAGAGAGAAATGGAGAGGTGGGACAGAGAGAGAGATGGAGAGGGAGGGCAGAGAGAGATGGAGAAGGAGGACAGAGAGAGATGGAGAGGGACGGAAGAGAGAGAGATGGAGAGGGTGGACAGAGAGAGATGGAGGACAGAGAGAGAGATGGAGAAGGAGGACAGAGAAAGATGGAGAGGGAGGGAAGAGAGAGATGGAGAGGGAGGAAAGAAAGAGAGATGGAGAGGGTGGACAGAGAGAGATGGAGGACAGAGAGAGATGGAGAGGGAGGGAAGAGATGGAGAAGGAGGACAGAAAAAGATGGAGAGGGTAGGGAAGAGGGAGAGATGGAGAGAGAGGACAGAGAGAGATGGAGAAGGAGGACAGAGTGAGATGGAGAGGGAGGGAAGAGAGAGATGGAGAGGGAGGACAGAGAGAGATGGAGAGGGAGGACAGAGAGAGATGGAGAGGGATGACAGAGAGAGAGATGGAGAGGGAGGACAGAGAAAGATGAAGGAGGGAAGAGAGAGATGGAGAAGGAGGACAGAGAGAGATGGAGAGGGAGGACAGAGAGAGAGATGGAAAGGGAGGACAGAGAGAGAGATGGATAGGGAGGGAAGAGAGAGAGATGGAGAGAGTGGACAGAGAGAGATGGAGGACAGAGAGAGAAATGGAGAAGGAGGACAGAGAAAGATGGAGAGAGAGGGAAGAGGGAGATATGGAGAGGGAGGACAGAGAGAGATGGAGAAGGAGGACAGAGAGAGATGGAGAAGGAGGACAGAGAGAGATGGAGAGGAGGATAGAGAGAGATGGAGAGGGAGGACAGAGAGAGATGAGAGGGAGGGAGAGATAGAGGGTGGACAGAGAGAGATGGAGGACAGAGAGAGATGGAGAGGGAGGGAAGAGATGGAGAGGGAGGACAGAGAGAGAGATGGAGAAGGAGGACAGAGAGAGATGGAGAGGGAGGACAGAGAGAGAGATGAAGAAGGAGGGAAGAGAGAAATGGAGAGGGAGGACAGAGAGAGATGGAGAGGGAGGACAGCGAGAGAGATGGAAAGGAAGGACAGAGAGAAATGGAGAGGTGGGACAGAGAGAGAGATGGAGAGGGAGGGAGAGAGAGATGGAGAAGGAGGACAGAGAGAGATGGAGAGGGACGGAAGAGAGAGATGGAGAGGGAGATGGACAGAGAGAGATGGAGGACAGAGAGAGATGGAGAAGGAGGACAGAGAAAGATGGAGAGGGAGGACAGAGGGAGAGATGAGAGGAGGACAGAGAGAGATGGAGAAGGAGGACAGAGAGAGATGGAGAGGGAGGACAGAGAGAGATGGAGAGGGAGGAAAGAAAGAGAGATGGAGAGGGTGGACAGAGAGAGATGGAGGACAGAGAGAGATGGAGAGGGAGGGAAGAGATGGAGAAGGAGGACAGAAAAAGATGGAGAGGGTAGGGAAGAGGGAGAGATGGAGAGGGAGGACAGAGAGAGAGATGGAGAAGGAGGACAGAGTGAGATGGAGAGGGAGGGAAGAGAGAGATGGAGAGGGAGGACAGAGAGAGATGGAGAGGGAGGACAGAGATAGATGGAGAGGGATGACAGAGAGAGAGATGGAGAGGGAGGACAGAGAGAGAGATGAAGAAGGAGGGAAGAGAGAGATGGAGAAGGAGGACAGAGAGAGATGGAGAGGGAGGACAGAGAGAGAGATGGAGAAGGAGGACAGAGAGAGATGGAGAAGGAGGATAGAGTGAGATGGAGAGGGAGGACAGAGAGAGATTGGAGAGGAGGGAGGAGAGGGAGAGAGATAGAGGGTGGACAGAGAGAGATGGAGGACAGAGAGAGATGGGAGAGGGAGGAAGAGATTGAGAGGGAGGACAGAGAGAGAGATGGAGAAGGAGGACAGAGAGAGATGGAGAGGGAGGGAAGAGAGAGATGGAGAGGGAGGACAGAGAGAGATGGAGAGGGAGGACAGAGAGAGATGGAGAGGGATGACAGAGAGAGAGATGGAGAGGGAGGACAGAGAGAGAGATGAAGGAGGGAAGAGAGAAATGGAGAGGGAGGACAGAGAGAGATGGAGAGGGAGGACAGCGAGAGAGATGGAAAGGAAGGACAGAGATAAATGGAGAGGTGGGACAGAGAGAGAGATGGAGAGGGAGGGCAGAGAGAGATGGAGAAGGAGGACAGAGGGAGATGGAGAGGGACGGAAGAGAGAGAGATGGAGAGGGTGGACAGAGAGATGGAGGACAGAGAGAGAGATGGAGAAGGAGGACAGAGAAAGATGGAGAGGGAGGGAAGAGGGAGAGATGGAGAGGGTGGACAGAGAGAGATGGAGGACAGAGAGAGATGGAGAGGGAGGGAAGAGATGGAGAAGGAGGACAGAAAAAGATGGAGAGGGTAGGGAAGAGGGAGAGATGGAGAGAGAGGACAGAGAGAGAGATGGAGAAGGAGGACAGAGTGAGATGGAGAGGGAGGGAAGAGAGAGATGGAGAGGGAGGACAGAGAGAGATGGAGAGGGAGGACAGAGAGAGATGGAGAGGGATGACAGAGAGAGAGAGAGGGAGAGGGGAGGACAGAGAGAGATGGAGAAGGAGGACAGAGAGAGATGGAGAAGGAGGACAGAGAGAGATGGAGAGGGAGGACAGAGAGAGAGATGGAGAAGGGAGGACAGAGAGAGATGGAGAGGGATGACAGAGAGAGAGATGGAGAAGGAGGACAGAGAGAGATGGATAGGGAGGGAAGAGAGAGATGGAGATGGAGAGAGTGGACAGAGAGAGATGGAGGACAGAGAGAGAAATGGAGAAGGAGGACAGAGAAAGATGGAGAGAGAGGGAAGAGGGAGATATGGAGAGGGAGGACAGAGAGAGATGGAGAAGGAGGACAGAGAGAGATGGAGAAGGAGGACAGAGAGAGATGGAGAAGGAGGATAGAGAGATGGAGAGGGAGGACAGAGAGAGATGGAGAGAGGGTGGACAGAGAGAGAGATGGAGGACAGAGAGAGATGGAGAGGGAGGACAGAGAGAGATGGAGAGGGATGACAGAGAGAGAGATGGAGAAGGAGGACAGAGAGAGATGGAGAGGGAGGGAAGAGAGAGATGGAGAAGGAGGATAGAGAGAGATGGAGAGGGAGGACAGAGAGAGATTGAGAGGGTGGACAGAGAGAGATGGAGAGGGAGGACAGAGAGAGAGATGAAGAAGGAGGACAGAGAGAGAGATGGAGAGGGAGGACAGAGAGAGATGGAGAGGGAGGACAGAGAGAGAGATGGAAAGGAAGGACAGAGAGAAATGGAGAGGTGGGACAGAGAGAGAGATGGAGAGGGAGGGCAGAGAGAGATGGAGAAGGAGGACAGAGAGAGATGGAGAGGGACGGAAGAGAGAGAGATGGAGAGGGTGGACAGAGAGAGATGGAGGACAGAGAGAGAGATGGAGAAGGAGGACAGAGAGGGAAGATGGATAGGGAGGGAAGAGGGAGAGATGGAGAGGGAGGACAGAGAGAGAGATGGAGAAGGAGGACAGAGAGAGATGGAGAAGGAGGACAGAGAGAGATGGAGAAGGAGGACAGAGAGAGATGGAGAAGGAGGATAGAGTGAGATGGAGAGGGAGGACAGAGAGAGATTGAGAGGGAGGGAAGAGAGAGATAGAGGGTGGACAGAGAGAGAAGGAGGACAGAGAGAGCTGGAGAGGGAGGACAGAGAGAGATGGAGAGGGAGGAAAGAAAGAGAGATGGAGAGGGTGGACAGAGAGAGATGGAGGACAGAGAGAGATGGAGAGGGAGGGAAGAGATGGAGAGGGAGGACAGAGAGAGATGGAGAAGGAGGACAGAAAAAGATGGAGAGGGTAGGGAAGAGGGAGAGATGGAGAGGGAGGACAGAGAGAGAGATGGAGAAGGAGGACAGAGAGAGATGGAGAGGGAGGGAAGAGAGAGATGGAGAGGGAGGACAGAGAGAGATGGAGAGGGAGGACAGAGAGAGATGGAGAGGGATGACAGAGAGAGAGATGGAGAGGGAGGACAGAGAGAGAGATGAAGAAGGAGGGAAGAGAGAGATGGAGAAGGAGGACAGAGAGAGATGGAGAGGGAGGACAGAGAGAGAGATGGAAAGGGAGGACAGAGAGAAATGGAGAGGTGGGACAGAGAGAGAGATGGAAAGGGAGGACAGAGAGAGAGATGGAGAAGGAGGACAGAGAGAGATGGAGAGGGAGGGAAGAGAGAGAGATGGAGAGGGTGGTCAGAGAGAGTTGGAGGACAGAGAGAGATGGAGAGGGAGGGAAGAGATGGAGAGGGAGGACAGAGAAAGATGGAGAGGGAGGGAAGAGGGAGATGGAGAGGGAGGACAGAGAGAGATGGAGAGGGAGGACAGCGAGAGAGATGGAAAGGGAGGACAGAGAGAAATGGAGAGGTGGGACAGAGAGAGAGATGGAGAGGGAGAACAGAGAGAGATGGAGAAGGAGGACAGAGAGAGATGGAGAGGGAGGGAAGAGAGAGAGATGGAGAGGGTGGACAGAGAGAGATGGAGGACAGAGAGAGAGATGGAGAAGGAGGACAGAGAAAGATGGAGAGGGAGGGAAGAGGGAGAGATGAGAGGGAGGACAGAGAGAGAGATGGAGAAGGAGGACAGAGAGAGCTGGAGAGGGAGGACAGAGAGAGATGGAGAGGGAGGGAAGAGAGAGAGATGGAGAGGGTGGACAGAGAGAGATGGAGGACAGAGAGGGATGGAGAGGGAGGGAAGAGATGGAGAGGGAGGACAGAGAGAGATGGAGAAGGAGGACAGAAAAAGATGGAGAGGGTAGGGAAGAGGGAGAGATGGAGAGGGAGGACAGAGAGAGAGATGGAGAAGGAGGACAGAGAGAGATGGAGAGGGAGGACAGAGAGAGATGGAGAGGGAGGACAGAGAGAGATGGAGAGGGAGGACAGAGAGAGAGATGGAGAGGGAGGACAGAGAGAGAGATGGAGAGGGAGGACAGAGAGAGAGATGGAGAAGGAGGGAAGAGAGAGATAACTAAATGCAGACAGATATACAGTTAAAGTCCAAAGTTTGCATACACTTAGGTTGGAATCATTATAACTCATTTTTCAACCACTCAACAAATTTCTTGTTAACAAACTATAGTTCTGGCAAGTTGAATAGGACATCTACTTTGTGCATGAAACAAATAATTTTTACAATAATTGTTTACAGACAGATTATTTCACTAAGAATTCACTGTATCACAATTCCAGTGGGTCATAAGTTTACATACACTAGGTTGACTGTGCATTTAAACAGCTAGAAAAATTCCAGAAAATTATGTCATGGCTTTAGAAGCTTCTGGTAGTCTAATTAACATCATTTGAGTCAATTGGAGGTGTACCTGTGGATGTATTTCAAGACCTATCTTCAAACTCAGTGCCTCTTTGCTTGACATAATGGGAAAATCAAAAGAAATCAGCCAAGACCTCAGAAAAAAATTGTAGTCCTCCACAAGTTCATCCTTGGGGACAATTTCCAAACGCCTGAAGGTGCCACATTCATATGTACAAACAATAGTACGCAAGTATAAACACCATGGGACCATGCAGCTGTCATACCGCTCAGGAAGGAGAAGCATTCTGTCTTCTAGAGATGAACGTACTTTGGTGCGAAAAGTGAAAATCAGTCCCAGAACAACAACAAAGGACCTTGTGAAGATGCTGGAGGAAACAGCTACAAAAGTATCTATATCCACAGTAAAATGAGTCCTATATCGACATAACCTGAAAGCAAGGAAGAAGCCACCTCTTCAAAATCGCCATAGAATAAGCCAAACTACGATTTGCAACTGCACCTTTGGACAAAGATCATACTTTTTGGAGAAATGTCCTCTGGTCTGATGAAACGAAAATAGAACTGTTTGGCCGTAATGGCCATCATTATGTTTGGAGGATAAAGGGGGAGGCTTGCAAGCCGAAGAACACCATCCCAACCGTGAAGCACGGGCGTGGCAGCATCATGTTGTGGGGTTGCTTTGCTGCAGGAGGGACTGGTGCACTTCACAAAATAGACGGCATCATGAGGTTGGAAAATTATATGGATATATTGAAGCAACATCTCAAGACATCAGTCAGGAAGTTAAAGCTTGGTTGCAAATGTGTCTTCCAAATGGACAATGGCCCCAAGCATACTTCCAAATGGACAATGGCCCCAAGCATACTTCCAAATGGACAATGGCCCCAAGCATACTTCCAAATGGACAATGGCCCCAAGCATACTTCCAAATGGACAATGGCCCCAAGCATACTTCCAAATGGACAATGGCCCCAAGCATACTTCCAAATGGACAATGACCCCAAGCATACTTCCAAATGGACAATGGCCCCAAGCATACTTCCAAATGGACAATGGCCCCAAGCATACTTCCAAATGGACAATGGCCCCAAGCATACTTCCAAATGGACAATGGCCCCAAGTATACTTCCAAATGGACAATGACCCCAAGCATACTTCCAAATGGACAATGGCCCCAAGCATACTTCCAAATGGACAATGGCCCCAAGCATACTTCCAAATGGACAATGGCCCCAAGCATACTTCCAAATGGACAATGGCCCCAAGCATACTTCCAAATGGACAATGGCCCCAAGCATACTTCCAAATGGACAATGGCCCCAAGCATACTTCCAAATGGACAATGACCCCAAGCATACTTCCAAATGGACAATGGCCCCAAGCATACTTCCAAATGGACAATGGCCCCAAGCATACTTCCGAATGGACAATGGCCCCAAGCATACTTCCAAATGGACAATGGCCCCAAGCATACTTCCAAATGGACAATGGCCCCAAGTATACTTCCAAATGGACAATGACCCCAAGCATACTTCCAAATGGACAATGGCCCCAAGCATACTTCCAAATGGACAATGGCCCCAAGCATACTTCCAAATGGACAATGGCCCCAAGCATACTTCCACATGGACAATGGCCCCAAGCATACTTCCAAATGGACAATGGCCCCAAGCATACTTCCAAATGGACAATGGCCCCAAGCATACTTCCAAATGGACAATGACCCCAAGCATACTTCCAAATGGACAATGGCCCCAAGCATACTTCCAAATGGACAATGGCCCCAAGCATACTTCCAAATGGACAATGGCCCCAAGCATACTTCCACATGGACAATGGCCCCAAGCATACTTCCAAATGGACAATGGCCCCAAGCATACTTCCAAATGGACAATGGCCCCAAGCATACTTCCAAATGGACAATGGCCCCAAGCATACTTCCAAATGGACAATGACCCCAAGCATACTTCCAAATGGACAATGGCCCCAAGCATACTTCCAAATGGACAATGGCCCCAAGCATACTTCCAAATGGACAATGGCCCCAAGTATACTTCCAAATGGACAATGACCCCAAGCATACTTCCAAATGGACAATGACCCCAAGCATACTTCCAAATGGACAATGGCCCCAAGCATACTTCCAAATGGACAATGACCCCAAGCATACTTCCAAATGGACAATGGCCCCAAGCATACTTCCAAATGGACAATGGCCCCAAGCATACTTCCAAATGGACAATGGCCCCAAGCATACTTCCAAATGGACAATGGCCCCAAACATACTTCCAAATGGACAATGGCCCCAAGCATACTTCCAAATGGACAATGGCCCCAAGCATACTTCCAAATGGACAATGGCCCCAAGCATACTTCCAAATGGACAATGGCCCAAAGCATACTTCCACATGGACAATGGCCCCAAGCATACTTCCAAATGGACAATGGCCCCAAGCATACTTCCAAATGGACAATGGCCCCAAGCATACTTCCAAATGGACAATGACCCCAAGCATACTTCCAAATGGACAATGGCCCCAAGCATACTTCCAAATGGACAATGGCCCCAAGCATACTTCCAAATGGACAATGGCCCCAAGCATACTTCCACATGGACAATGGCCCCAAGCATACTTCCAAATGGACAATGGCCCCAAGCATACTTCCAAATGGACAATGGCCCCAAGCATACTTCCAAATGGACAATGACCCCAAGCATACTTCCAAATGGACAATGGCCCCAAGCATACTTCCAAATGGACAATGACCCCAAGCATACTTCCAAATGGACAATGACCCCAAGCTTACTTCCAAATGGACAATGGCCCCAAGCTTACTTCCAAATGGACAATGGCCCCAAGCATACTTCCAAATGGACAATGACCCCAAGCATACTTCCAAATGGACAATGGCCCCAAGCATACTTCCAAATGGACAATGGCCCCAAGCATACTTCCACATGGACAATGGCCCCAAGCATACTTCCAAATGGACAATGGCCCCAAGCATACTTCCAAATGGACAATGGCCCCAAGCATACTTCCAAATGGACAATGGCCCCAAGCATACTTCCAAATGGACAATGGCCCCAAGCATACTTCCAAATGGACAATGGCCCCAAGCATACTTCCAAATGGACAATGACCCCAAGCATACTTCCAAATGGACAATGGCCCCAAGCATACTTCCAAATGGACAATGGCCCCAAGCATACTTCCAAATGGACAATGGCCCCAAGCATACTTCCACATGGACAATGGCCCCAAGCATACTTCCAAATGGACAATGGCCCCAAGCATACTTCCAAATGGACAATGGCCCCAAGCATACTTCCAAATGGACAATGGCCCCAAGCATACTTCCAAATGGACAATGGCCCCAAGCATACTTCCAAATGGACAATGACCCCAAGCATACTTCCAAATGGACAATGGCCCCAAGCATACTTCCAAATGGACAATGACCCCAAGCATACTTCCAAATGGACAATGGCCCCAAGCATACTTCCAAATGGACAATGACCCCAAGCTTACTTCCAAATGGACAATGGCCCCAAGCATACTTCCAAATGGACAATGACCCCAAGCATACTTCCAAATGGACAATGGCCCCAAGCATACTTCCAAATGGACAATGGCCCCAAGCATACTTCCAAATGGACAATGGCCCCAAGCATACTTCCAAATGGACAATGGCCCCAAGCATACTTCCAAATGGACAATGACCCCAAGCATACTTCCAAATGGACAATGGCCCCAAGCATACTTCCAAATGGACAATGGCCCCAAGCATACTTCCAAATGGACAATGGCCCCAAGCATACTTCCACATGGACAATGGCCCCAAGCATACTTCCAAATGGACAATGGCCCCAAGCATACTTCCAAATGGACAATGGCCCCAAGCATACTTCCAAATGGACAATGGCCCCAAGCATACTTCCAAATGGACAATGGCCCCAAGCATACTTCCAAATGGACAATGACCCCAAGCATACTTCCAAATGGACAATGGCCCCAAGCATACTTCCAAATGGACAATGACCCCAAGCATACTTCCAAATGGACAATGGCCCCAAGCATACTTCCAAATGGACAATGACCCCAAGCTTACTTCCAAATGGACAATGGCCCCAAGCATACTTCCAAATGGACAATGACCCCAAGCATACTTCCAAATGGACAATGGCCCCAAGCATACTTCCAAATGGACAATGGCCCCAAGCATACTTCCAAATGGACAATGGCCCCAAGCTTACTTCCACATGGACAATGGCCCCAAGCATACTTCCAAATGGACAATGGCCCCAAGCATACTTCAAAATGGACAATGTCCCCAAGCATACTTCCAAATGGACAATGGCCCCAAGCATACTTCCAAATGGACAATGACCCCAAGCATACTTCCAAATGGACAATGGCCCCAAGCATACTTCCAAATGGACAATGGCCCCAAGCATACTTCCAAATGGACAATGGCCCCAAGCATACTTCCAAATGGACAATGGCCCCAAGCATACTTCCAAATGGACAATGGCCCCAAGTATACTTCCAAATGGACAATGACCCCAAGCATACTTCCAAATGGACAATGGCCCCAAGCATACTTCCAAATGGACAATGGCCCCAAGCATACTTCCAAATGGTCAATGGCCCCAAGCATACTTCCACATGGACAATGGCCCCAAGCATACTTCCAAATGGACAATGACCCCAAGCATACTTCCAAATGGACAATGGCCCCAAGCATACTTCCAAATGGACAATGGCCCCAAGCATACTTCCAAATGGGTATATGTAAGGTGTGTGTAAACTTCCAACTTCAACTGTAGCTAGAGCAGGTTAAACTGGACTGAGGTGGAAAAAAGACAGATAGTAATAATGTGAGGTGGATGAAGGACAGGAGATACATGAGAGAGAAGACCATATCCAGTCATAATGTGAGGTGGATGAAGGACAGGAGAGAGAAGACCTTATCCAGTCATAATGTGAGGTGGATGAAGGACAGGAGAGAGAAGACCTTATCCAGACATAATGTGAGGTGGATGAAGGACAGGAGAGAGAAGACCTTATCCAGTCATAATGTGAGGTGGATGAAGGACAGGAGAGAGAAGACCTTATCCAGACATAATGTGAGGTGGATGAAGGACAGGAGAGACAGGAGAGAGAAAACCTTAACCAGACATAATGTGAGGTGGATGAAGGACAGGAGATACATGAGAGAGAAGACCATATCCAGTCATAATGTGAGGTGGATGAAGGACAGGAGAGAGAAGACCTTATCCAGACATAATGTGAGGTGGATGAATGACAGGAGAGAGAAGACCTTATCCAGTCATAATGTGAGGTGGATGAAGGACAGGAGAGAGAAGACCTTATTCAGACATAATGTGAGGTGGATGAAGGACAGGAGAGAGAAGACATTATCCAGTCATAATGTGAGGTGGATGAAGGACATGAGAGAGAAGACCTTATCCAGACATAATGTGAGGTGGATGAAGGACAGGAGAGAGAAGACCTTATCCAGACATAATGTGAGGTGGATGAAGGACAGGAGAGAGAAGACCTTATCCAGTCATAATGTGAGGTGGATGAAGGACAGGAGAGAGAAGACCTTATCCAGACAAAATGTGAGTTGGATGAAGGACAGGAGAGAGAAGACCTTATCCAGTCATAATGTGAGGTGGATGAAGGACAGGAGAGAGAAGACCCTTATCCATACATAATGTGAGGTGGATGAAGGACAGGAGAGACAGGAGAGAGAAGACATTATCCATAATATACATGAGAGAGAAGAACATATCCAGTCATAATGTGAGGTGGATGAAGGACAGGAGAGAGAAGACCTTATCCAGTCATAATGTGAGGTGGATGAAGGACAGGAGAGAGAAGACCTTATCCAGTCATAATGTGAGGTGGATGAAGGACAGGAGAGAGAAGACCCTTATCCATACATAATGTGAGGTGGATGAAGGACAGGAGAGACAGGAGAGAGAAGGCATTATCCATACATAATGTGAGGTGGATGAAGGACAGGAGAGAGAAGACCTTATCCAGACATAATGTGAGGTGGATGAAGGACAGGAGACAGACAGGATACATAATGGGAGGTGGATGAAGGACATTATCCATACATAATGTGAGGTGGATGAAGGACAGGAGAGAGAAGACCTTATCCAGACATAATGTGAGGTGGATGAAGGACAGGAGAGAGAAGACCCAGACATAATGTGATCAGGAGAGAGAAGACATCCACATAATGTGAGGTGGATGAAGGACAGGAGAGACAGGAGAGAGAAGACATTATCCATACATAATGGGAGGTGGATGAAGGACAGGAGAGAGAAGACCTTATCCAGACATAATGTGAGGTGGATGAAGGACAGGAGAGAGAAGACCTTATCCAGACATAATGTGAGGTGGATGAAGGACAGGAGAGAGAAGACCTTATCCAGACATAATGTGAGGTGGATGAAGGACAGGAGAGAGAAGACCTTATCCAGACATAATGTGAGGTGGATGAAGGACAGGAGAGAGAAGACCTTATCCAGACATAATGTGAGGTGGATGAAGGACAGGAGAGAGAAGACCTTATCCAGACATGATGTGAGGTGGATGAAGGACAGGAGAGAGAAGACCTTATCCAGACATAATGTGAGGTGGATGAAGGACAGGAGAGACAGCTAGAGATGATGTTAAGGTCAGTAGTAAAGGTAGAAGGAGCCTTGCGTACTGTACTGAGGTTGAGATGTGCAGGCGTCTGATGCCCGGTGTGGGAAACTGGCGGGAGTTGATGTAGGAGACCTTCCTCAGAGCAGCGTTCATGTTCTCCAGATCCTCTCCCTCCATCACCAGGATCGACTGGGCTGGGTTGAAGTGGAACTGAGAGAGAGAGAGGGAAGTGAGAGACAGAGAAAAACAGAGAGATTGAAAGAGAAAGGGAGCACATCAGACTTGACCACAGTTTAACACACTGAAACAATTTTGTGTCTGAGTGTGTTGAAATATGTGTGTACAACATAAGTGTGTGTCTGACTGAGTGTGTTTGAGTGTACATCACGAGTGTGTGTTCATTCTTTTTCTCTGTTTCAGGGATCATAAGCCTCTTGTGTTGCTGAGACACACTCAGACACAGCTCTGGGTCCCAGTGGACGTGATGCACAGTCTCAGTCTCACAGAAGAGGCTTTATGCTGCTGATACCACAGCCTCATTCACACACAGCAGCAAAGACACAACGTTTCAGGGGGCTCTCTCCGTTTCCTTTTATCCCTCTGCCCCCCCCTCTCTCTCCTCTCATCCTCTCCTTCTCCTGTGATTGCATTGTCAAGCGTCCCACCGGATCCTAAACACTGTCCTTAAGCTCTACTGGACTCAGGAGACCCGTTGAAAAGTGTCGTCACAAAAAGAAAAGGAAATCATTAAAAAGATAAAGTGAACTAGCCCTGCAGTTTTACCTCTCTTTCTCTCTATCTCTATCATAAGGCCTCTTCTCTTTATCTCCTCCCTCTCTCTCTACTGGGAGATGAATCAACTTCAGGCTTGAAGGGGGGGGAAGAAAAGATGGAAGGGGGTTATAAAGGGGGTAGAGGAGGAAAGAGAGGGAAGGGAGGGGAAACTAAGTGTTTTAACATTTGTTTGAATCTATACTGAACAAAAATTGAAAGTGTTGGTCTCATAATTCACAAGCTGAAATAAAGATCCGAGAAATGTTCCACAATAACAAAAGCTTATTTCTCTCAAATGATCACACATTTGTTTACATCCCTTTGCCAAGAACATCCTTCCAAATGTGCAGTTTTGTCACACAACACAAAGCCACAGATGTCTCAAGTTTTGAGGGAGTGTACAATGGTGACTGCTGACTGCAGGAATGTCCACCAGAGCTGTTGACAGAAACTTTAAGTTAATTCCTCTACCATAAACTGCCTCCAACGTCATTTTAGAGAATTTGGCAGTACGTTCAACCGGCTACACAACCGCAGACCACGTGTAACCACACCTACCCAGGACCTCCACATCGGCCTTCTTCCCCTGTGGGATCCTCTGAGGAGCGGTGCTACTGAGGAGTACTTCTGTCTGTAATAAAGCATTTTTGTGGGAAAAACGAATTCTCATTGGCTGGGCCGGGTTCCCCAGTGGGTGTGCCTGGCTCCCAAGTGGGTGGGCCTATGCCCTTCCAGGCCCACCCATGGCTGACCTCTGCCCGGTCATGTGAAATTAGGGCCTAATGAATTTATTTCAATTGACTGATGTCCTTCTATGAACTGTAACTCTGTAACATCTTTTAAATTGTTGCAAGTTGCGTTTATATTTTTGTTCAGTTTTGTCGTGTCTTTACTATCATTAAATTGAAGACCTATAGTTTTGATCAAAGATGCTCTGTAATTAGTATTACACGATCAACTGATTAATCATGTAACTGTAATTAACTAGGAAGTCGGGGTACCAAGGAAAAATATTCAGATTACAAAGCTATCATTTCCTAAAATAACGTTTCAGATATTTTATCTTATCAATTAGTCTTCGAATTTATTAATTATTTACTTTACCTCACGTTAGTCTCATTCGTCGTAAATTGTTGGTTATCTGCACGAACCCAGTCTTCACTATGAGTCATCCATACATCAATTTTCTTAAATAATTTAATTATTACTAACTAAGTAATTCACAGAAATGTATAAACAAACAAACAGGGTAAATGTGGTTACATGAAATGAGAATGTGCCCTAGTGGGCTAAATCGGCATGGCGGCTTGTTAGACAAAAGGGGAAGTGGGGGTCGACTAAGAAGTCACTACAAAGTGATAATTATAACAATTGAAATGCTAATCTTTTACACATGAACGCTCACTCATTCGGGAACAATTGCAATCAATATATATATTTACGCTCAGTGTGTCGTCTTTATCGCTGGTGAAAAGTTTGTTTCTTTTGTAGAATTGTCTGTCTCTCTCCCTCTCTCTCTGTGTCGTGGTTATAGTGGATAGTTCAGAGTGACATTAATTCATTTCGTTATAGATGGATGTTTCGGCGGTTGTCGTGCTTCGCGTTCAATGATACCGAATTCCTAGCTGCAGACTAGTAATTAATATCAAAGACTTGTTCTTATTCTGTCGGAATCAATAGTCAAAGAGTTTAACCACGTGGTATGGTTAAAAGATTCAGCAATGGTCTACAACCTTTGTCTTCTCCTAATGGAGAAAAACATGGTCTGGTGATAATTTCTCAAAGTTGGGTTTTATTCGGAATTGCAGGAAAGGCGCTGTCCCAGGATGTCTGACCCTAACTGGGCTCAGGGGCGGTCCTCTGATTTAGTTCAAATCAAAAGGGAATTGTATTTTCCTTCATTAAACAGTCCAGAATCATATTACACAATTTTACAAACTGTATCATACTCACTCCTTCATCTTATACAACAATTAGATGTAAACCTCATATCTGCGTCTATTATATAAACAGCGTTATGGTAATGTGGCCACACTGTCTCCTATGAGCTTCACCAAGTTTTATTAAATGGACCAGTTCGTAGCTGGATTCTTCACCGATCTTTTAAACTTTCTCCAGAACATGACATTTTTTCGGACCTCAAGTTCTGTGAGGTGGGAGAAATTCCTTTGTTCTCTATGAAAATATACTCTCTCTATACTGTGTCCATGAAGAGATCCTCAGGAATTTACGACGTCTCTCTGACCACAGCAGCCTAGTTGAAGGAGGAAAGGGGGAGGCAGGGAGGCTTTCTGTACCCAAAGAGGGCAATGCCATGACAGTATATACAGTGCATTCGGAAAGTATTCAGACCCCATCCCTTTTTCCTGGGTCGGCAGACACAGACATATTCTAAAATGGATGAAATACTTTCCCCCCCTTATCCATCTACACACAATACACCATAATAACAAAAGCGAAAACAAGTTTTTAGAAATTTTTGCAAATGTATAAAATAAATAAATTAATGAAATACCTTATCTACAAAGAATTCAGACCCTTTGCTCTGAGACTCAAAATTGAGCTCAAGTGCATCGTGTTTCCATTGATCATACTTGAGATGTTTCTACAACTTGATTGGAGTCCACCTGTGGTACATTCAATTGATAGAACATGATTTTGAAAGGCTGTCTAGACCTGTCTATATAGGGTATCACAGTTGACAGTGCATGTCAGAGCAAATACCAAGCTATGAGGTCGAAATAATTCTCCATAGAGCTCCAAGACAGGATTGCGTCGAGGCTCAGATCTGGGGAAGGGTACCAAAAATCTTCTGCAGCATTGAAGGTCCCCAGGAACACAGTGGCCTCCAACATTCTTAAATGGAAGAAGTTTGGAACCACCAAGACTCTTCCTAGGGCTGTCCGCTCAGCCAAACTGAGCAATCAGGGGAGAAGAGCCTTGGTCAGGGAGTGGACAGAGAACCCGATGGTCACTCTGACAGAGCTCCAGAGTTTATCTGTGTTAATGGGAGAACCTTTGAGAAAATGTGATATTTCAGTTTTTTATTTGTAATAAATGTGCAAAGAAAATCTAAAAACCTTTTTTGGATCTTTCTTTATGGGGAATTATGTGTAAATTGATGAGGGGAAAAAAACTATGAAATTAATTTCGTAACAAGACTGTAAGGTAACAAAATGTGGAAAGAATCAAGGGGTCTGAATACTTTCTGAATGCAATGTATCAGCATTTGAATTGTGTTTGTGCGTCTCTCTGTGTGTGTGTGCGTGTGTGTATATGTGTGTGTGTTTCTGTTGCCTTACCTTGATGCCCTTTCCCAGGCTCTCCAGTGAGTTGATGTCCAGTCCTTCCTTACATGCCTGTAGACAGGAGATCACTTTCTGGCTCTCTATCTTCCCTGGCCTAATGGTCAGCCCTGACAGACTGCCCCGGAAGTACTGAGTGAACCGCGGCTTCGTAACCTCACCACCTACACACAGAGGTGACAGTTCAAGAATAATAATTAAATACAGTTCCACTATTATAATGTAGAATGAAAGGAAATCCTTCCAGAACCCTCAATAGCCAATGACTAAAAAGTCAGTAATGAGTGACAGTAGCACACAGCAATCCCGCTGTTAACGGCCGTCGTATGCTTCAGGTCTCCCAGCATGTACAGTGCCTTGCGAAAGTATTCGGCCCCCTTGAACTTTGCGACCTTTTGCCACATTTCAGGCTTCAAACATAAAGATATAAAACTGTATTTTTTTGTGAAGAATCAACAACAAGTGGGACACAATCATGAAGTGGAACGACATTTATTGGATATTTCAAACTTTTTTAAGAAATCAAAAACTGAAAAATTGGGCGTGCAAAATTATTCAGCCCCCTTAAGTTAATACTTTGTAGCGCCACCTTTTGCTGCGATTACAGCTGTAAGTCGCTTGGGGTATGTCTCTATCAGTTTTGCACATCGAGAGACTGACATTTTTTCCCATTCCTCCTTGCAAAACAGCTCGATCTCAGTGAGGTTGGATGGAGAGCATTTGTGAACAGCAGTTTTCAGTTTTTTCCACAGATTCTCGATTGGATTCAGGTCTGGACTTTGACTTGGCCATTCTAACACCTGGATATGTTTATTTTTGAACCATTCCATTGTAGATTTTGCTTTATGTTTTGGATCATTGTCTTGTTGGAAGACAAATCTCCGTCCCAGTCTCAGGTCTTTTGCAGACTCCATCAGGTTTGCTTCCAGAATGGTCCTGTATTTAGCTCCATCCATCTTCCCATCAATTTTAACCATCTTCCCTGTCCCTGCTGAAGAAAAGCAGGCCCAAACCATGATGCTGCCACCACAATGTTTGACAGTGGGGATGGTGTGTTCAGGGTGATGAGCTGTGTTGCTTTTACGCCAAACATAATGTTTTGCATTGTTGCCAAAAAGTTCAATTTTGGTTTCATCTGACCAGAGCACCTTCTTCCACGTTTGGTGTGTCTCCCAGGTGGCTTGTGGCAAATTTTAAACGACACTTTTTATGGATATCTTTAAGAAATGGCTTTCTTCTTGCCACTCTTCCATAAAGGCCAGATTTGTGCAATATACGACTGATTGTTGTCCTATGGACAGAGTCTCCAACCTCAGCTGTAGATCTCTGCAGTTCATCCAGAGTGATCATGGGCCTCTTGGCTGCATCTCTGATCAGTCTTCTCCTTGTATGAGCTGAAAGTTTAGAGGGACGGCCAGGTCTTGGTAGATTTGCAGTGGTCTGATACTCCTTCCATTTCAATATTATCGCTTGCACAGTGCTCCTTGGGATGTTTAAAGCTTGGGAAATATTTTTGTATCCAAATCCGGCTTTAAACTTCTTCACAACAGTATCTCGGACATGCCTGGTGTGTTCCTTGTTCTTCATGATGCTCTCTGCGCTTTTAACGGACCTCTGAGACTATCACAGTGCAGGTGCATTTATACGGAGACTTGATTACACACAGGTGGATTGTATTTATCATCATTAGTCATTTAGGTCAACATTGGATCATTCAGAGATCCTCACTGAACTTCTGGAGAGAGTTTACTGCACTGAAAGTAAAGGGGCTGAATAATTTTGCACGCCCAATTTTTCATTTATTGATTTGTTAAAAAAGTTTGAAATATCCAATAAATGTCGCACTTCATGATTGTGTCCCACATGTTGTTGATTCTTCACAAAAAAATACAGTTTTATATCTTTATGTTTGAAGCCTGAAATGTGGCAAAAGGTCGCAAAGTTCAAGGGGGCCGAATACTTTCGCAAGGCACTGTACTTCAACCAGACAGGTCCTGAGTCCTCCCCTCTCTCTCTACTAATGTTACTGTTAATGTACTGTCTGTGACATTACTAGGCATATGGGCTGGAGACAGGCCACTGATTCCAGGTCATTTCTCACTGTGAGCCTGTTGGCAGCACCACACCACATACAATTATAATTGCCTTCAGGAGATCATTAGGAGAGAGAGAGAGAGAGGGGGGGGGATTTAAACTGCAGCCTGGCCTCTGCCTGCATGCACTGCATGGTCTGCGTGATAAACACACACAGAGTGCACACTCTCAATCCGCTGGCATGAAGTATTGTCCATTGACTGTATTGACACATTCTGAGCTTTTCCCATGAAACTTCTTTCTCTTTTACTTCCCTTATTACTTGTTAATTTCTTTCCCTCTAAAATGCCAATTCCATCACACAGTTTCACATCCTCATTCTTTCAATCCTGTCACCGCTAGCTCAGAGAAGCTATGCATTATGCTAATGAGCACTTATAAAACGATAATGTAAAACGAACAAATCAAGTCGCAAATTCCTTCACAGCCAGGGAGAATAATCATTCTTCAGCTGTGATTACCCCAGAAAGCAGCCAGACTCCTCTTGAAGTTTGAAGCAACTTTCACTAGAGCTTGTCAGTGGCACATTGAGCTCGTCAATAAGGCGGTCGCTCGCAGCTAAAGCCTTTGAAAAGGCAATGGTCAGAGCTAATAGCACTGTGTAAGGATAACAGGGTGGTTACTGAGGGCTTAGTTCCCTTCAGAGAGGCCTAATGGTCGCTGACCTCCTCCTCTATTCAAGGTCTACTAATCCCTTCTTCAGGGCGACACAACTCCATCAGCCATTCAACTCTATGTGCCATTCAACTCCATCAGCCATTCAACTCTATGTGCCATTCAACTCCATCAGCCATTCAACTCTATCTGCCATTCAACTCCATCAGCCATTCAACCCCATCTGCCAAAAAATGATCCGCTCGTTGTCTCTCTTTTCCTCACCTCCTCTCTCCTCCTCTCTTCTCCTCACCTCCCCCTCCCCTCGTCTCCTCACCTCCTCTCTTTTCCACCTCTCTTCTTCTCAACTCCTCTCCTCCTCTCTTCTCCTCACCTCCTCTCCACTCTTCTCATCTCCTCACCTCCCCTCCTCACCTCCCCTCTTCTCCACTCTTCTCCTCACCTCTTCTCCACTCTTCCCCTCACCTCCCCTCGTCTCATCACCTCCTCTTCTCCACTCTTCCCCTCACCTCCCCTCGTCTCATCACCTCTCATTTTCTCCTCTCCTCTCCTCTCCTCTCCTCTCCTCTCCTCTCCTCTCCTCTCCTCTCCTCTCCTCTCCTCTCCTCTCCACACCTCCTCTTCTCTTCTCCTCTCTTCTCTTCTCACCTCACCTCACCTCCTGTCCTACCCTCCTCTCATCTTTTCACCTCCTCTCATCTCTTCTCCTCACCTCTCCTTTCCTCCTCTCCCCACCTCTCCTTTCCTCCCCTCTTCTCCTCACCTCTCCTTTCCTCCTCTCTTCTCCTCACCTCCTCTCCTCCTGTCATTCCACCCTGTTGAAAATGGCCTGATCTATCTCTGCACATAATTTAGGGCTACGCATCATTAGACACATTCATACAGTCATTTAGCTAATAGTAGGCTCTAGAGTAGGAGTAGTGAACTTTTAACTGGGCATCAGGCGTTGCTGAAGACAGCTTGATTGTATCTCCACTTTTCATCTTCATTGTGCATCGAATATGGATTAAAGCTTCCGGCAGTTAGGTTCATTCATGGTCAAAAATACACATTATGCACACAGCACTTCGAAGACAGCCATTGTTATCTTTGGTCTGGAGAGAGAAAATCTGACACTACTTGTCCAGTCGGCCTAATTGATGATGAAACTATCTCTGATGAGGACCACCACAGGAAAGGAAGACTCAGAGTTACCTCTGCTGCAGAGGACAAGTTCAGTAGAGTTAACTGCCCTCAGATTGTAGCCCAAATAAATGCTTCAAAGTTCAAGTAACAGACTCATCTCAACATCAACTGTTCAGAGGAGACTGTGTGAATCAGGCCTTCATGGTCAAATTGCTGCTAAGAAACCACTACTAAAGGACACCAATAAGAAGACGATACTTACTTGGGCAAAGAAACATGAGCAATGGACATTAGACCGGTTGTTACCCTGTCCTTTGGTGTGATGAGTCCAAATTTGAGATTTTTGGTTCCGACGGGTTTGTCTTTGTGAGACGCAGAGAAGGTGAACGGATGATCTCTGCATGTGTGGTTCCCACCGTGAAGCATGGAGAAGGAAGTCTGATGGTGTGGGGGTGCTTTGCTGGTGACACTGTCTGTAATTTATTTAAAATTCAAGGCACAGTTGACCAGCATGGCTACCACAGTACTCTGCAGCGATGCGCCATCCCATCTGGTTTGCGCTTAGTGAGACTATCATTGGTTTTTCAACAGGATGACCCAACACACCTACAGGCCATGTAAGGTCTACTTGTCCAAGGAGGAGAGTGATGGGGTGCTTTATCAGATGACCTGGCCTCCACAATCACCTGACCTCAACCCAATTGAGCTGGCTTGGGTTGAGTTGGACCGCAGAGTGAAGAAAAAGCACCAACAAGTGCTCAGCATATGTGGGAACTCCTTCAAGACTGTTGGAAAAGCATTCCAGGTGAAGCTGGTTGAGATAATGCCCATATGTGTTATTTCATAGTGCTGATGTCTTCACTATTATTCTACAATGTAGGAAATAGTAAAAAAAAAACTTGAATGAGTAGGTGTTTCCAAACTTTTGACTGGTACTGTATATATATATTTTTTCTGTTGTTATTTTACCCCCCCCCCCCCCCCAATATCGTGATATCAATCCAATTACAATCTTGTCTCATTGCTGCAACTCCCCAACGGGCTCGTAAGAGGCAAAGGTCGAGTCACGCGTCCTCCGAAACGTGACCCGCTTAACTTAACCCGGAAGCCAGCCTCACCAACGTGTCGAAGGAAACTGTTCAACTGACGACCGAAGTCAGCCTACAGCCGCCCAGCCCACCACAAGGAGTCGCTAGAGCGCGATGAGCCAAATAAAGCTCCCCCAGCCAAACCCTCCCCTAACACGGACGACACTGGGACAATTATGCACTGCCCTATGGGACTCCCATTTACGGCCGGTTGTGACACAGCCTGGGATCAAACACAGCGATGTAGTGTCTTAGACGCTGCGCCACTCGGGAGGCTGAGATGTATGTTTAAGCCTTCCCCAAACCTTAACCCTTATCTTAACCATTCGGAGTTAATGCCTAACCTTAAACATAAAGAAACAATTCTGAGTTAATACCTAAACTTAACATTAAACACTTTGAAATTTGACTTTGAGAAACATCTAATTCTGACTTAAGACAGAGGTAGTTGCATTTTCATCATAATCATTTTCATCATCATTGTCATTGTAATTGTCATCATCACCTTGCCAGCAGGCACCCACAGTGAGCTGTACGTCAATCTGAGAGGGGTGGATCGGCCAATCGTCTGTCACCAGGTAAGGGTCGTAGGTCACTCCGTCCATGTAGAGTGTCACCACAGGAAACTCCACGTTAATGACGTAATAGTGCCACTCCTTATCACAGATCTGCATCGGAAAGAGAGAGAGAGAGAGAGAGAGAGAGAGAGAGAGAGAGAGGGAAAGAGAGAGAGGTGAAATACCAGTGTGCCACCACAGAAGCAAGATTTTTGACCTGTTGCCACAAGAAAAGGGCAACCAGTGAAGAACAAACACCTTTGTAAATATAGTGTGAGCTATGCATATATATATATATAATATGACATTTGAAATGTCTTTATTGTTTTGGAACTTCTGTGAATGTAATGTTTAGTGTAAATTTTTACTGTATTTTCACTTTTGTATATTATCTACCTCACTTGCTTTGGCAATGTTAACATATGTTTCCCATGCCAATAAAGCCCCTTGAATTGAATTGAATTGAATTGAGAGAGAGAGAGAGAGAGAGAGGGAGAGAGGGAGAGAGAGAGAGAGCAAGAGAGGGCTATTAAAATAGAAGCAGAGAGGGAGATTGAAATAGAAGCAAAGAGGGAGATTGAAATAGAAGCAGAGAGGGAGATCGAAATAGAAGCTGAGAGAGAGTGAGAGAAAGTGAGAGAGAGAGGGCGAGAAGAAGAGTGAAAGAGAGAAATAGTCAATGAAAGAAAGAAAGAGAGAAATAGTGAATGAAAGAAAGAAAGAAAAAGAGGGAGAGAAAGATAGGGAGATAAAGAGAGAGAGAGGGAGAAAAAAATAGGGAGATAAAGAGAGAGAGAGGGAGAAACTGAGCTGTACTTCCTAACCACCTGCCAAATGTATGACAATATTAGAGACACATATTTCCCTTAGATTTCCCACTGCCTATCTAAGGTCTTCGAAAGCCAAGTCAACAAACAGTTCACTGACCATCTCGAATCCCACCGTACCTTCTCCGCTGTGCAATCTGGTTTCCGAGCCGGTCACGGGTGCATCTCAGCCACACTCAAGGTACTAAACGATATCTTAACCGCCATTAATAAAAGACAGTACTGTGAAGCCGTCTTCATCGACCTTGCCAAGGCTTTCGACTCTGTCAATCACCATATTCTTATCGGCAGACTCAGTAGCCTCGGTTTTTCGGATGACTGCCTTGCCTGGTTCACCAATTACTTTGCAGACAGAGTTCAGTGTGTCAAATCGGAGGGCATGCTGTCCGGTCCTCTGGCAGTCTCTATGGGGGTGCCACAGGGTTCAATTCTCGGGCCGAATCTTTTCTCTGTATATATCAATGATGTTGCTCTTGCTGCGGGCGATTCCCTGATCCACCTCTACGCAGACGACACCATTCTATATACTTCCGGCCCGTCCTTGGACACTGTGAAATCTAACCTCCAAACGAGCTTCAATGCCATACAACACTCCTTCCGTGGCCTCCAACTGCTCTTAAACGCCAGAAAAACCAAATGCATGCTTTTCAACCGATCGCTGCCTGCACCCGCATGCCCGACGAGCATCACCACCCTGGATGGTTCCGACCTTGAATATGTGGACACCTATAAGTACCTAGGTGTCTGGCTAGACTGTAAACTCTCCTTCCAGACTAATATCAAACATCTCCAATCGAAAATCAAATCAAGAGTCGGCTTTCTATTCCGCAACACAGCCTCCTTCACTCACGCCGCCAAACTTACCCTAGTAAAACTGACTATCCTACCGATCCTCGACTTCGGCGATGTCATGTACAAAATTGCCTCCAACACTCTACTCAGCAAACTGGATGCAGTTTATCACAGTGCCATCCGTTTTGTCACTAAAGCACCTTATACCACCCACCACTGCGACTTGTATGCTCTAGTCGGCTGGCCCTCGCTACATATTCGTCGCCAGACCCACTGGCTCCAGGTCATCTACAAGTCCATGCTAGCTAAAGCTCCGCCTTATCTCAGTTCACTGGTCACGATGGCAACACCCATCCGTAGCACGCGCTCCAGCAGGCGTATCTCACTGATCATCCCTAAAGCCAACACCTCATTTGGCCGCCTTTCGTTCCAGTACTCTGCTGCCTGTGACTGGAACGAATTGCAAAAATCCCTGAAGTTGGAGACTTTTATCTCCCTCACCAACTTCAAACATGTGCTATCTGAGCAGCTAACCAATCGCTGCAGCTGTACATAGTCTATTGGTAAATAGCCCACCCATTTTCACCTACCTCATCCCCATACTGTTTTTATTTATTTACTTTTCTGCTCTTTTGCACACCAATATCTCTACCTGTACATGACCATCTGATCATTTATCACTCCAGTGCTAATCTGCAAAATTGTAATTATTCGCCTACCTCCTCATGCCTTTTGCACACAATGTATATAGACTCCCCTTTTTTTGTACTGTGTTATTGACTTGTTAATTGTTTACTCCATGTGTAACTCTGTGTTGTCTGTTCACACTGCTAAGCTTTATCTTGGCCAGGTCGCAGTTGCAAATGAGAACTTGTTCTCAACTAGCCTACCTGGTTAAATAAAGGTGGAATAAAAAAAATAATAAAAAAGACCCACAAAGAATTTGAAACAAATCCAATTTTGATACACTTCCATATCTACTGGGTGAAAATACCACAGTGTGCCATCACAGCAGCAAGATTTGTGACCTGTTGCCACAAGAAAAGGGCAATCAGTGAAGAACAAACACCTTTGTAATTACAACCCATATTTATGTTGTATTTACAATGGTGTTTGTTTTTTATTGGTTGCTCGATTTGCACATAGTTACAACACTGTTTACAGACAAAATATGACATTTCTAGTGTCTCTATTCCTTTGGAACTTTTGTGAGTGTAACGTTTACTGTTAATTTTATATTGTTAATTTCACAATTTTTTATTTTCTATTTCACTTGCTTTGGCAATGTAAACATATATTTCCCATGCCAATAAAGCCCTTTGAAATGAATTGATAGGGAGAAAGAGAGAGGGAGAGAGCGAAAAGGGGAGATATAAGAAGGGGTTGTTAGATAAACATAAGCACAAGACGCTCACTCAGCTCTTTCTTTATAAGGAGAACATAATTACTGTTGTGAGGCAGTTACAGTATAAAGGCTTCTGCTGGGTCTGCCCATTGGTTGTGGTTTTGGAAAAGCTGATGGAGGTTTAATAGCCCCCTTGCAGAGTGTCTGTCAGACGGGGGCTGAGAGCTCTGAGTGGGGCTGAACGCACTTCTGATGGTGCTCCTGCTAGGACAGCAGATGGGTGAGCTATCACCTCAGTTAGGACATGATGAGCACTGCACCAAATCTCACACATTCAGTGGCTGCCAAGCGCAGAGGTCAACACACACACGCCAACATGCAAACAGCCACATAGTAGAGATGACTAGTAGAAAATATACTGTAGCCCCACTGTCTAGGGGGTAGCTCTGCCAATCTCTAGGAGGTAGTCATGCCACTCTCTAGGAGGTAGTCCTGCCACTCTCTAGGGGGTAGCTCTGCCACTCTCTAGGGGGTAGCTCTGCCACTCTCTAGGGGGTAGTCTTGCCACTCTCTAGGGGGTAGCTCTGCCACTCTCTAGGGGGTAGCTCTGCCACTCTCTAGGAGGTAGTCCTGACACTCTCTAGGGGGTAGTCTTGCCACTCTCTAGGGGGTAGTCCTGCCACTCTCTAGGGGGTAGTCCTGCCACTCTCTAGGGGGTAGTCCTGCCACTCTCTAGGGGGTAGTCCTGCCACTCTCTAGGGGTAGTCCTGCAACTCTCTAGGCGGTAGTCCTGCCACTCTCTAGGAGGTAGTCATGCCACTCTCTAGGGGGTAGCTCTGCCACTCTCTAGGAGGTAGTCCTGCCACTCTCTAGGAGGTAGTCCTGCCACTCTCTAGGGTGTAGTCCTGCCACTCTCTAGGAGGTAGCTCTGCCACTCTCTAGGAGGTAGTCCTGCCACTCTCTAGGAGGTAGTCCTGCCACTCTCTAGGGGGTAGCTATGCCACTCTCTAGGAGGTAGCTCTTCCACTCTCTAGGAGGTAGTCCTGCCACTCTCTAGGAGGTAGTCCTGCCACTCTCTAGGGGGTAGCTCTGCCACTCTCTAGGAGGTAGTCCTGCCACTCTCTAGGAGGTAGTCCTGCCACTCTCTAGGGGGTAGTCCTGCTACTCTCTAGGGGGTAGTCCTGCCACTCTCTAGGGGGTAGTCCTGCCACTCTCTAGGAGGTAGTCCTGCCACTCTCTAGGGGTAGCTCTGCCAATCTCTAGGAGGTAGTCATGCAACTCTCTAGGAGGTAGTCCTGCCACACTCTAGGGGGTAGCTCTGCCACTCTCTAGGGGGTAGCCCTGCCACTCTCTAGGGGGTAGCCCTGCCACTCTCTAGGAGGTAGTCCTGCCACTCTCTTAGATGTAGTCCTGCCACTCTCTAGGAGGTAGTCCTGCCACTCTCTAGGGGGTAGTCCTGCCACTCTCTAGGAGGTAGTCCTGCCACTCTCTAGGAGGTAGTCCTGCCACTCTCTAGGGGGTAGTCCTGCCACTCTCTAGGGGGTAGTCCTGCCACTCTCTAGGAGGTAGTCCTGCCACTCTCTAGGAGGTAGTCCTGCCACTCTCTAGGAGGTAGTCCTGCCACTCTCTAGGGGGTAGTCCTGCCACTCTCTAGGAGGTAGTCCTGCCACTCTCTAGGAGGTAGTCCTGCCACTCTCTAGGGGGTAGCTCTGCCACTCTCTAGGAGGTAGTCCTGCCACTCTCTAGGGGGTAGTCCTGCCACTCTCTAGGAGGTAGTCCTGGCACTCTCTAGGGGGTAGCCCTGCCACTCTCTAGGGGGTAGTCCTGCCACTCTCTAGGGGGTAGTCCTGCCACTCTCTAGGAGGTAATCCTGCCACTCTCTAGGGGGTAGTCCTGCCACTCTCTAGGTGGTAGTCCTGCCACTCTCTAGGGGGTAGCTCTGCCACTCTCTAGGGGGTAGTCCTGCCACTCTCTAGGAGGTAGTCCTGCCACTCTCTAGGAGGTAGTCCTGCCACTCTCTAGGAGGTAGTCCTGCCACTCTCTAGGAGGTAGTCCTGCCACTCTCTAGGAGGTAGTCCTGCCACTCTCTAGGAGGTAGTCCTGCCACTCTCTAGGAGGTAGTCCTGCCACTCTCTAGGAGGTAGTCCTGCCACTCTCTAGGGGGTAGTCCTGCCACTCTCTAGGGGGTAGTCCTGCCACTCTCTAGGAGGTAGTCCTGCCACTCTCTAGGGGGTAGTCCTGCCACTCTCTAGGGGGTAGTCCTGCCACTCTCTAGGGGTAGTCCTGCCACTCTCTAGGAGGTAGTCCTGCCACTCTCTAGGAGGTAGTCCTGCCACTCTCTAGGGGGTAGCTCTGCCACTCTCTAGGAGGTAGTCCTGCCACTCTCTAGGGGGTAGTCCTGCCACTCTCTAGGAGGTAGTCCTGGCACTCTCTAGGGGTAGCCCTGCCACTCTCTAGGGGTAGTCCTGCCACTCTCTAGGGGGTAGTCCTGCCACTCTCTAGGAGGTAATCCTGCCACTCTCTAGGGGTAGTCCTGCCACTCTCTAGGTGGTAGTCCTGCCACTCTCTAGGGGGTAGCTCTGCCACTCTCTAGGGGTAGCCCTGCCACTCTCTAGGAGGTAGTCCTGCCACTCTCTAGGGGGTAGCTCTGCCACTCTCTAGGAGGTAGCTCTGCCACTGTCTAGGAGGTAGTCCTGCCACTCTCTAGGAGGTAGTCCTGCCACTCTCTAGGAGGTAGTCCTGCCACTCTCTAGGAGGTAGTCCTGCCACTCTCTAGGAGGTAGTCCTGCCACTCTCTAGGAGGTAGCCCTGCCACTCTCTAGGAGGTAGTCCTGCCACTCTCTAGGAGGTAGTCCTGCCACTCTCTAGGAGGTAGTCCTGCCACTCTCTAGGGGTAGTCCTGCCACTCTCTAGGAGGTAGTCCTGCCACTCTCTAGGGGGTAGTCCTGCCACTCTCTAGGGGGTAGCCCTGCCACTCTCTAGGGGGTAGTCCTGCCACTCTCTAGGGGGTAGCTCTGCCACTCTCTAGGGGGTAGCCCTGCCACTCTCTAGGGGGTAGTCCTGCCACTCTCTAGGGGGTAGTCCTGCCACTCTCTAGGGGGTAGTCCTGCCACTCTCTAGGAGGTAGTCCTGCCACTCTCTAGGGGGTAGTCCTGCCACTCTCTAGGGGGTAGCCCTGCCACTCTCTAGGAGGTAGTCCTGCCACTCTCTAGGGGGTAGCCCTGCCACTCTCTAGGTGGTAGTCCTGCCACTCTCTAGGGGGTAGCTCTGCCACTCTCTAGGGGGTAGCTCTGCCACTCTCTAGGAGGCAGTCCTGCCACTCTCTAGGAGGTAGTCCTGCCACTCTCTAGGGGGTAGTCCTGCCACTCTCTAGGGGGTAGTCCTGCCACTCTCTAGGGGTAGTCCTGCCACTCTCTAGGGGGTAGTCCTGCCACTCTCTAGGGGGTAGTCCTGCCACTCTCTAGGAGGTAGTCCTGCCACTCTCTAGGGGGTAGTCCTGCCACTCTCTAGGGGGTAGCCCTGCCACTCTCTAGGGGGTAGCTCTGCCACTCTATAGGGGGTAGCCCTGCCACTCTCTAGGGGTTAGTCCTGCCACTCTCTAGGTGGTAGCCCTGCCACTCTCTAGGGGGTAGCTCTGCCACTCTCTAGGGGGTAGTCCTGCCACTCTCTAGGGGGTAGCCCTGCCACTCTCTAGGGGGTAGCTCTGCCACTCTCTAGGGGGTAGTCCTGCCACTCTCTAGGTGGTAGCTCTGCCACTCTCTAGGGGGTAGCCCTGCCACTCTCTAGGGGGTAGCTCTGCCACTCTCTAGGGGGTAGTCCTGCCACTCTCTAGGTGGTAGCTCTGCCACTCTCTAGGGGGTAGTCATGCCACTCTCTAGGAGGTAGTCCTGCCACTCTCTAGGGGGTAGCCCTGCCACTCTCTAGGGGGTTGCTCTGCCACTCTCTAGGGGGTAGCCCTGCCACTCTCAAAGGGGTAGCTTTGCCACTCTCTAGGAGGTAGTCCTGCCACTCTCTAGGGGGTAGCCCTGCCACTCTCTAGGGGGTAGTCCTGCCACTCTCTTAGAGGTAGTCCTGCCACTCTCTAGGAGGTAGTCCTGCCACTCTCTAGGAGGTAGTCCTGCCACTCTCTAGGAGGTAGTCCTGCCACTCTCTAGGAGGTAGTCCTGCCACTCTCTTAGAGGTAGTCCTGCCACTCTCTAGGAGGTAGTCCTGCCACTCTCTTAGAGGTAGTCCTGCCACTCTCTAGGGGGTAGTCCTGCCACTCTCTAGGAGGTAGTCCTGCCACTCTCTAGGAGGTAGTCCAGCTACTCTCTAGGAGGTAGCTCTGCCACTCTCTAGGAGGTAGTCCTGCCACTCTCTTAGAGGTAGTCCTGCCACTCTCTAGGAGGTAGTCCTGCCACTCTCTTAGAGGTAGTCCTGCCACTCTCTAGGAGGTAGTCCTGCCACTCTCTAGGGGGTAGTCCTGCCACTCTCTAGGGGGTAGTCCTGCCACTCTCTAGGAGGTAGGCCTGCCACTCTCTAGGGGGTAGTCCTGCCACTCTCTAGAGGGTAGTCCTGCCACTCTCTAGGGGGTAGTCCTGCCACTCTCTAGGAGGTAGTCCTGCCACTCTCTATGGGGTAGTCCTGCCACTCTCTAGGGGGTAGCCCTGCCACTCCCTAGGGGGTAGCTCTGCCACTCTCTAGGGGGTAGCTCTGCCACTCTCTAGGGGTTAGTCCTGCCACTCTCTAGGGGGTAGCTCTGCCACTCTCTAGGAGGTAGTCATGCCACTCTCTAAGAGGTAGTCCTGCCACTCTCTAGGGGGAGGCCCTGCCACTCTCTAGGGGGTAGATCTGCAACTCTCTAGGGGGTAGTCCTGCCACTCTCTAGGTGGTAGCTCTGCCACTCTCTAGGGGTAGTCCTGCCACTCTCTAGGGGGTAGCTCTGCCACTCTCTAGGGGGTAGCCCTGCCACTCTCTAGGTGTTAGCTCTGCCACTCTCTAGGAGGTAGTCATGCCACTCTCTAGGAGGTAGTCCTGCCACTCTCTAGGGGGTAGCCCTGCCACTCTCTAGGGGGTAGCCCTGCCACTCTCTAGGGGGTAGCTCTGCCACTCTCTAGGAGGTAATCCTGCCACTCTCTAGGGGGTAGTCCTGCCAATCTCTAGGAGGTAGTCCTGCCACTCTCTAGGGGGTAGCTCTGCCACTCTCTAGGGGGTAGTCCTTCTCTCTCTAGGTGGTAGTCCTGCCACTCTCTAGGGGGTAGCTCTGCCACTCTCTAGGGGGTAGTCCTGCCACTCTCTAGGGGGTAGCTCTGTCACTCTCTAGGGGGTAGCTCTGCCACTCTCTAGGGGGTAGCTCTGCCACTCTCTAGGGGGTAGCTCTGCCACTCTCTAGGGGGTAGCTCTGCCACTCTCTAGGGGGTAGCTCTGCCACTCTCTAGGGGGTAGCTCTGCCACTCTGTATGGGATATCACTGCTCTCCAGACAGTTGTTGGATGCCTTGGAGACTTGATCCTGTCTGTCTCTGGCTGGTAGGGTAAAGGAGGGTGAGGACCCTGCAGCTCCATACAGTATACTATGGGACTGAGTGGCAAGCCACGCTTTCACTCCAAAGTACCCAGGCCTACAGGCCGATAGTCTACAGCCAGCCTTCTCCAGCAGCCCCTCCATGCGTACTTCTCAGGTGTCCTCTCCTGCCCCCTCTCTCTCTTCCCTCCCTTTCTCTCTCTTCCTATCCCTGCATCATCTCTCTCTCTCTCTTGCTTTCTCCTCCCTCTCTCACTATGCACGTTTCTTTTAACTCTCCTCTCTTGCTCTCTCTCTTTTCCTCCCCCTCTCCCTGGGGCTACTCGTTGCCCTGGTTGTGATTCATTGTAATTGCTCTCTGGCAGACAGACACGGCCCTGCTCTACTGCTCTTTGATCTGCTGTCAGGCTTATCCTGCGATAACCTATAGCATTAGCCTGGATGAGTTAGCATAGGATATACCCCTACTGTCTACTGCATACTGTCTGGACATGCATCAGCCAGTGTAAACTGCCCACATTGGGCCAATTTTACTCTCTTATAAAGATTTCAGTAATCAACATGATGTCCCACTGATGTCTATGGTGAGACATACATGTCTTGTTCCATTGTGCTTCTGTCACGTTCTGACCCTAGTTCTTGTGTTTTTTCTTTGTTTTAGTTGGTCAGGACGTGAGTTTGGTGGGTATTCTATGTTTTTGTGTTTCTAGGTTGGGTTTCTTGTTTGGCCTGATATGGTTCTCAATCAGAGGCAGGTGTTAGTCATTGTCTCTGATTGGGAACCATATTTAGGTAGCCTGTTTTATGTTGGGTTTTGTGGGTGGTTATTTTCAGTCTTTGTGTATCTGCACCAGATAGAACTGTTTCGGTTGTCACTTTGTTGTTTTGTGTTTTTGAATTGTTCAGTTTTCCATTAAAATGATGAACACTAACCACGCTGCGCTTTGGTCCTCTCTATCTCCAGACGACAACCGTGACAGAACCACCCATCACAACAGGACAAAGCAGCGTGGTAACAGGCAGCGGCAGCAGGAGCAGCGCAAGAAGGAGGAATTGACATGGGGAGGACGAGTTGGACGGCAAAGGACCCTGGGCAGAGCCAGGGGAATATCGCCGCCCCAAAGCAGAGCTGGAGGCAGCAAAAGCAGAGAGGCGGCATTATGAGGAGCGAGCACGGCAGGGCGGCTGGAAGCCCGAGAGGCAGCCCCAAAAATGTATTGGAGGGGGCACACGGGGTGTGTGGCGAGGCCAGGTAGGAGACCTGAGCTAACTTCCCGTGCTTACCGGAGAGAGAGAGGGACCGGGCAGGCACCGTGTTATGCGGTGGAACACACGGTGTTCCCCGTGCATGTGCATAGCCCGGTGCAGTACATTCCAGCTCCTCGTATCGGCCGTGCTAGAGTGGGCATCGAGCCAGGTGCCGTGAAGCCGTTTCTACGCATCTGGTCTCCAGTGCGTCTCCTCGGGCCGGCGTACATGGCACCAGCCTTACGCATGGTGTCCCCGGTTCGCCTGCATAGCCCAGTGCGGGCTATTCCACCTCGCCGCACTGACCGGGCTACGGGGAGCATTCAACCAGGTAAGGTTGGGCAGGCTCGGTGCTCAAGAGCTCCAGTACGCCTGCACGGTCCAGTCTATCCGGTGGCAGCCCCCCGCACCAGGCTTCCTGTGCATCTCCAGAGCCCAGTACTCCCTGTTCCTGCTCCTCGCACTCGCCCTGAGGTGCGTGTCCCCAGCCCGGTACCACCAGTGCCAGCACCACGCACCAGGCCTACAGTGCGCTTCGTCTGTCCTGAGCCGCCAGAGTCTCCCGTCTGTCCTGAGCCGCCAGAGTCTCCCGTCTGTCCTGAGCCGCCAGAGTCTCCCGTCTGTCCTGAGCCGCCAGAGTCTCCCGTCTGTCCTGAGCCGCCAGAGTCTCCCGTCTGTCCTGAGCCGCCAGAGTCTCCCGTCTGTCCTGAGCCGCCAGAGTCTCCCGTCTGTCCTGAGCCGCCAGAGTCTCCCGTCTGTCCTGAGCCGCCAGAGTCTCCCGTCTGTCCTGAGCCGCCAGAGTCTCCCGTCTGTCCTGAGCCGCCAGAGTCTCCCGTCTGTCCTGAGCCGCCAGTCTCCCGTCTGTCCTGAGCCGCCAGAGACGCCAGTCTGTCCTGAGCCGCCAGAGCCGCCAGTATGTCCTGAGCCGCTAGAGCCACCAGACTGTCCTGAGCCGCCAGAGCCGCCAGTCTAGTCTGAGCCACCAGAGCCGCCAGCCAGCCAGGAGCCGCCAGAGCCGCCAGCCAGTCAGGAGCCGCCAGAGCCGCCAGCCAGAAGACGCCAGGCCGCCAGCCAGCCAGGAGCCGCCAGCGGAGCTGCCCTTAAGTCCGGTACTGCCATTCAGTCCGGTACTGCCATTCAGTCCGGTACTGCCATTCAGTCCGGAGCTGCCATTCAGTCCAGAGCTATCCCTCAGTCCTGAGCTACCCCTCAGTCCTGAGCTACCCCTCAGTCCTGAGCTACCCCTCAGTCCTGAGCTACCCCTCAGTCCTGAGCTACCCCTCAGTCCTGAGCTACCCCTCAGTCCTGAGCTACCCATCAGTCCAGAGCTGCCCCTCAGTCCGGAGCTGCCCCTCAGTCCAGTGGGGCCTTTTAGTAGGGTTGCCAGTCCTAGGTTGGCGGCGAGGGTCGCCGTTCCTAGGAGGCCACAGAAGCGGACTAAGACTATGGTGGAGTGGGGTCCACGTCCAACGCCAGAGCCGCCACCGCGGACAGATGCCCACACAGACCCTCCCCTATAGGTTCAGGTTTTGCGGCCGGAGTCCGCACCTTGGGGGGAGGGGGGGGTACTGTCACGTTCTGACCCTAGTTCTTGTGTTATTTCTTTGTTTTAGTTGGTCAGGATGTGAGTTGGGTGGGTATTCTATGTTTTTGTGTTTCTAGGTTGGGTTTCTTGTTTGGCCTGATATGGTTCTCAATCAGAGGCAGGTGTTAGTCATTGTCTCTGATTGGGAACCATATTTAGGTAGCCTGTTTTCTGTTGGGGTTTGTGGGTGGTTATTTTCAGTCTTTGTGTATCTGCACCAGATAGAACTGTTTCGGTTGTCACTTTGTTGTTTTGTGTTTTTGAATTGTTCAGTTTTCCATTAAAATGATGAACACTAACCACGCTGCGCTTTGGTACTCTCTATCTCCAGACGACAACCGTGACAGAACCACCCATCACAACAGGACAAAGCAGCGTGGTAACAGGCAGCGGCAGCAGGAGCAGCGCAAGAAGGAGGAATTGACATGGGGAGGACGAGTTGGACGGCAAAGGACCCTGGGCAGAGCCAGGGAATATCGCCGCCCCAAAGCAGAGCTGGAGGCAGCAAAAGCAGAGAGGCGGCATTATGAGGAGCGAGCACGGCAGGGCGGCTGGAAGCCCGAGAGGCAGCCCCAAAAATGTATTGGAGGGGGCACACGGGGTGTGTGGCGAGGCCAGGTAGGAGACCTGAGCTAACTTCCCGTGCTTACCGGAGAGAGAGGGGACCGGGCAGGCACCGTGTTATGCGGTGGAACACACGGTGTTCCCCGTGCATGTGCATAGCCCGGTGCAGTACATTCCAGCTCCTCGTATCGGCCGTGCTAGAGTGGGCATCGAGCCAGGTGCCGTGAAGCCGTTTCTACGCATCTGGTCTCCAGTGCGTCTCCTCGGGCCGGCGTACATGGCACCAGCCTTACGCATGGTGTCCCCGGTTCGCCTGCATAGCCCAGTGCGGGCTATTCCACCTCGCCGCACTGACCGGGCTACGGGGAGCATTCAACCAGGTAAGGTTGGGCAGGCTCGGTGCTCAAGAGCTCCAGTACGCCTGCACGGTCCAGTCTATCCGGTGGCAGCCCCCCGCACCAGGCTTCCTGTGCATCTCCAGAGCCCAGTACTCCCTGTTCCTGCTCCTCGCACTCGCCCTGAGGTGCGTGTCCCCAGCCCGGTACCACCAGTGCCAGCACCACGCACCAGGCCTACAGTGCGCTTCGTCTGTCCTGAGCCGCCAGAGTCTCCCGTCTGTCCTGAGCCGCCAGAGTCTCCCGTCTGTCCTGAGCCGCCAGAGTCTCCCGTCTGTCCTGAGCCGCCAGAGTCTCCCGTCTGTCCTGAGCCGCCAGAGTCTCCGTCTGTCCTGAGCCGCCAGAGTCTCCCGTCTGTCCTGAGCCGCCAGAGTCTCCCGTCTGTCCTGAGCCGCCAGAGTCTCCCGTCTGTCCTGAGCCGCCAGAGTCTCCCGTCTGTCCTGAGCCGCCAGTCTCCCGTCTGTCCTGAGCCGCCAGAGTCTCCCGTCTGTCCTGAGCCGCCAGAGTCTCCCGTCTGTCCTGAGCCGCCAGAGTCTCCCGTCTGTCCTGAGCCGCCAGAGTCTCCCGTCTGTCCTGAGCCGCCAGAGTCTCCCGTCTGTCCTGAGCCGCCAGAGTCTCCCGTCTGTCCTGAGCCGCCAGAGTCTCCCGTCTGTCCTGAGCCGCCAGAGTCTCCCGTCTGTCCTGAGCCGCCAGAGTCTCCCGTCTGTCCTGAGCCGCCAGTCTCCCGTCTGTCCTGAGCCGCCAGAGACGCCAGTCTGTCCTGAGCCGCCAGAGCCGCCAGTATGTCCTGAGCCGCTAGAGCCACCAGACTGTCCTGAGCCGCCAGAGCCGCCAGTCTAGTCTGAGCCACCAGAGCCGCCAGCCAGCCAGGAGCCGCCAGAGCCGCCAGCCAGTCAGGAGCCGCCAGAGCCGCCAGCCAGAAGACGCCAGGCCGCCAGCCAGCCAGGAGCCGCCAGCGGAGCTGCCCTTCAGTCCGGTACTGCCATTCAGTCCGGTACTGCCATTCAGTCCGGTACTGCCATTCAGTCCGGAGCTGCCATTCAGTCCAGAGCTATCCCTCAGTCCTGAGCTACCCCTCAGTCCTGAGCTACCCCTCAGTCCTGAGCTACCCCTCAGTCCTGAGCTACCCCTCAGTCCTGAGCTACCCATCAGTCCAGAGCTGCCCCTCAGTCCGGAGCTGCCCCTCAGTCCAGTGGGGCCCTTTAGTAGGGTTGCCAGTCCTAGGTTGGCGGCGAGGGTCGCCGTTCCTAGGAGGCCACAGAAGCGGACTAAGACTATGGTGGAGTGGGGTCCACGTCCAACGCCAGAGCCGCCACCGCGGACAGATGCCCACACAGACCCTCCCCTATAGGTTCAGGTTTTGCGGCCGGAGTCCGCACCTTGGGGGGAGGGGGGGGTACTGTCACGTTCTGACCCTAGTTCTTGTGTTATTTCTTTGTTTTAGTTGGTCAGGATGTGAGTTGGGTGGGTATTCTATGTTTTTGTGTTTCTAGGTTGGGTTTCTTGTTTGGCCTGATATGGTTCTCAATCAGAGGCAGGTGTTAGTCATTGTCTCTGATTGGGAACCATATTTAGGTAGCCTGTTTTCTGTTGGGGTTTGTGGGTGGTTATTTTCAGACTTTGTGTGACTGCACCAGATAGAACTGTTTCGGTTGTCACTTTGTTGTTTTGTGTTTTTGAATTGTTCAGTTTTCCATTAAAATGATGAACACTAACCACGCTGGGCTTTGGTCCTCTCTATCTCCAGACGACAACCGTTACAGCTTCTGTGATATAAAACACCACCTTATTGTGGCTATACAGAGCGCAACTGTTCATGACATAGCTATAGTATAAAGCAAGTCAAGATTCGGCCCAAATTGTACTAATTAGAAGATTCCACAGCTGCTGGCCATGTTGTACCCAACCAGTGTATTCAGAGATACTGCGATGGTAGTCAAGCCTTAGATTAACAAGTCTGTGTGAAATGCAGCAAAGGATAAGATAGTGTCTGGAATTTAGACAAGAAACTTTCATAAGAACATACATATAGTTGAAGGCACCTCTATTGTTGGGCGCTTCCCACAGTTGAATATTTCAAAGCATGGGACTCATGGGAGAGTGGTGTGACTGGTAGATGACTTCCTCCAGGCTTCAAGGGGATGTGGCGGTCCCCATCGGACCCTGACTCTGCTGGGGGTGGGTGGGTGCTGAGGCTGCCTGCTGCTGGACAGACCTCCAGAGGGTAACAAGGAATAAACCAGGTTTAAGCCACTCTGTTTTCCCATAGGGTACAATAATCACACAGCAGCTAGCTGATGCAACAGTACAACAAGGAGGACCAGACTATCTCTGTCAGTGTTGGTATCTCTCTCAGTGTTGGCATGTCTGTCAGTGTTGGTATCTCTCTCAGTGTTGGCATCTCTCTCAGTGTTGGCATCTCTCTCAGTGTTGGCATCTCTCTCAGTGTTGGTATGTTTCTTTGTGTTGGTATCTCTATCAGTATTGGTATGTTTCTCTGTGTTGGTATCTCTCTTATTGTTGGCATGTCTGTCAGTGTTGGTATCTCTCTCAGTGTTGGTATCTCTCTCAGTGTTGGTATCTCTCTCAGTGTTGGTATGTATTTCTGTGTTGGTATCTCTCTCGGTGTTGGTATCTCTCTCAATGTTGGTATCTCTCTGTGTTGGTATGCTTCCCTGTGTTGGTATCTCTCTGAGTGTTGGTATGTTTCTCTGTGTTGGTATCTCTCTCAGTGTTGGTATCTCTCTGAGTGTTGGTATGTTTTTCTGTGTTGGTATCTCTCTCAGTGTTGGTATCTCTCTCAATGTTGGTATCTCTCTCAATGTTGGTATGATCCTCTGTGTTGGTAGCTCTCTCAGTGTTTGTATCTCTCTCAGTGTTGGTATGTTTCTCTGTGTTGGTATCTCTCTCAGTGTTGGTATCTCTCTCAGTGTTGGTATCTCTCTGAGTGTTGGTATGTTTTTCTGTGTTGGTATCTCTCTCAGTGTTGGTATCTCTCTCCATTTTGGTATCTCTCTCAATGTTGGTATGATCCTCTGTGTTGGTAGCTCTCTCAGTGTTTGTATCTCTCTCAGTGTTCGTATGTTTCTCTGTGTTGGTATCTCTCTCAGTGTTGACATCTCTCTCAGTGTTGGTATGTTTCTCAGTGTTGGTATGTTTCTCAGTGTTGGTATGTTTCTCAGTGTTGGTATCTCTCTCAGTGTTGGTATCTCTCTCAGTGTTGGTATCTCAGTGTTGGTATGTTTTTCTGTTTTGGTATCTCTCTCAGTGTTGGTATCTCTCTCAATGTTGGTATCTCTCTCAATGTTGGTATGATCCTCTGTGTTGGTAGCTCTCTCAGTGTTCGTATCTCTCTCAGTGTTGGTATGTTTCTCTGTGTTGGTATCTCTCTCAGTGTTGGCATCTCTCTCAGTGTTGGCATCTCTCTCAGTGTTGGCATCTCTCTCAGTGTTGGCATCTCTCTCAGTGTTGGCATCTCTCTCAGTGTTGGTATGTCTCTCAGTGTAGGTATCTATCTGTGTTTGCATGTCTCTCAGTGTTGGTATCTCTCTCAGTGTTGGCATCTCTCAGTGTTAGCATCTCTCAGTGTTAGCATCTCTCTCTGTGTTGGTATCTCTCTCAATGTTCGTATCTCTCTCAGTGTTGGTATGTTTCTCTGTGTTGGTATCTCTCTGTGTTGGCATGTCTCTCAGTGTTGGTGTCTCAGTGTTGGTATGTTTCTCTGTGTTGGTATCTCTCTCAGTGTTGGCATGTCTCAAAGTGTTGGTATCTCTCTCAGTGTGGGCATCTCTCTCTGTGTTGGTATCACTCTCAGTGTTGGTATCTCTCTGAGTCTTGGTGTGTTTTTCTGTGTTGGTATCTCTCTCAGTGTTGGTATCTCTCTCAATGTTGGTATCTCTCCCAATGTTGGTCTGATCCTCTGTGTTTTTATCTCTCTCAGGGTTGGTATGTCTCTCAGTGTTGTATGTCTCTCAGTGTTGGTATCTCTCTCAGTGTTGTATGTCTCTCTCTCTCAGTGTTGGTATCTCACTCAGTGTTGGTATCTCTCTCAGTGTTGGTATGTTTTTCTATGTTGGTATCTCTCTCAGTGTTGGTATCTCTCTCAGTGTGGGCATGTCTCTTAGTGCTGGTATGTTTCTCGGTGTTGATATGTTTCTCAGTGTTGGTATCTTTCTCAGTGTTGGTATCTGTCTCAGTGTTGGTATGATCTTCTGTGTTGGTATCTCTCTCAGTGTTGGTATGTTTGTCTGTGTTGGTATCTCTCTCAGTGTTGGTATCTCAGTGTTGGTATCTCTCTCAGTGTTGGTATCTCTCTCAGTGTTGGTATGTCTCTCAGTGTTGTATGTCTCTCAGTGTTGTATGTCTCTCAGTGTTGTATGTCTCTCAGTGTTGTATGTCTCTCAGTGTTGTATGTCTCTCAGTGTTGGTATCTCTCTTAGTGTTGTATGTCTCTCTCTCAGTGTTGTATGTCTCTCTCTCAGTGTTGTATGTCTCTCTCTCAGTGTTGTATGTCTCTCTTTCTCAGTGTTGGTATCTCTCTCAGTGTTGTTGTCTCTCTTTCTCAGTGTTGGTATGTCTCTCAGTGTTGGTATGTCTCTCAGTGTTGTCTGTCTCTCTCAGTGTTGTATGTCTCTCTCTCTCTCAATGTTGTATGTCTCTCTCTCAGTGTTGGTATCTCTCTGTGTTGTATGTCTCTCTTTGTGTTGTATGTCTCTCTCTGTGTTGTATGTCTCTCTCAGTGTTGTATGTCTCTCTCTCAGTGTTGTATGTCTCTCTCAGTGTTGTATATCTCTCTCTCAGTGTTGTATGTCTCTCTCTCAGTGTTGTATGTCTCTCTCTCAGTGTTGTATGTCTCTCTCTCAGTGTTGGTATGTCTCTCAGTGTTGTATGTCTCTCAGTGTTGTATGTCTCTCAGTGTTGTATGTCTCTCAGTGTTGGTATCTCTCTCAGTGTGGGCATGTCTCTTAGTGCTGGTATGTTTCTCGGTGTTGATATGTTTCTCAGTGTTGGTATCTTTCTCAGTGTTGGTATCTGTCTCAGTGTTGGTATGATCTTCTGTGTTGGTATCTCTCTCAGTGTTGGTATGTTTGTCTGTGTTGGTATCTCTCTCAGTGTTGGTATCTCTCTCAGTGTTGGTATCTCTCTCAGTGTTGGTATGTCTCTCAGTGTTGTATGTCTCTCAGTGTTGTATGTCTCTCAGTGTTGTATGTCTCTCAGTGTTGTATGTCTCTCAGTGTTGTATGTCTCTCAGTGTTGTATGTCTCTCAGTGTTGTATGTCTCTCAGTGTTGGTATCTCTCTTAGTGTTGTATGTCTCTCTCTCAGTGTTGTATGTCTCTCTCTCAGTGTTGTATGTCTCTCTCTCAGTGTTGTATGTCTCTCTTTCTCAGTGTTGGTATCTCTCTCAGTGTTGTTGTCTCTCTTTCTCAGTGTTGGTATGTCTCTCAGTGTTGGTATGTCTCTCAGTGTTGTCTGTCTCTCTCAGTGTTGTATGTCTCTCTCTCTCAATGTTGTATGTCTCTCTCTCAGTGTTGGTATCTCTCTGTGTTGTATGTCTCTCTTTGTGTTGTATGTCTCTCTCTGTGTTGTATGTCTCTCTCAGTGTTGTATGTCTCTCTCTCAGTGTTGTATGTCTCTCTCAGTGTTGTATATATCTCTCTCAGTGTTGTATGTCTCTCTCTCAGGGTTGTATGTCTCTCTCTCAGTGTTGTATGTCTCTCTCTCAGTGTTGGTATGTCTCTCAGTGTTGTATGTCTCTCAGTGTTGTATGTCTCTCAGTGTTGTATGTCTCTCAGTGTTGGTATCTCTCTCAGTGTTGTATGTCTCTCTCTCAGTGTTGTATGTCTCTCTTTCTCAGTGTTGGTATCTCTCTCAGTGTTGTTATGTCTCTCTTTCTCAGTGTTGGTATGTCTCTCAGTGTTGTATGTCTCTCTCTCTCAATGTTGTATGTCTCTCTCTCAGTGTTGGTATCTCTCTCAGTGTTGTATGTCTCTCTCTCAGTGTTGTATGTCTCTCTTTCTCAGTGTTGGTATCTCTCTCAGTGTTGTTATGTCTCTCTTTCTCAGTGTTGGTATGTCTCTCAGTGTTGGTATGTCTCTCAGTGTTGTATGTCTCTCTCTCTCAATGTTGTATGTCTCTCTCTCAGTGTTGGTATCTCTCTGTGTTGTATGTCTCTCTCTGTGTTGTATGTCTCTCTCAGTGTTGTATGTCTCTCGCAGTGTTGTATATCTCTCTCTCAGTGTTGTATGTCTCTCTCAGTGTTGTATATCTCTCTCAGTGTTGTATGTCTCTCTCTCAGTGTTGGTATGTCTCTCAGTGTTGGTATGTTTTAAGCATGTCAGACTTTATCTCCCTCTCTTTCACTCTCTCTGTCTTTGTCTTCTTCTTTTTCACTCAGTTTCTGATATAGAGAGTGGGGAGAGGGAGATATAGGGAGTGGTGAGAGGGAGGAAGAGGGAGATATAGGGAGTGGTGAGAGGGAGGAAGAGAGAAGGAGATATAGGGAATGGGGAGACGGGGATATAGGGAGTGGGGAGAGGGAGGAAGAGAGATGGAGATATAGGGAATGGGGAGAGGGAGGAAGAGAGAGGGAGATATAGGGAGTGGGGAGATGGAGGAAGAGAAAGGGAGATATAGGGAGTGGGGAGAGGGAGGAAGAGAGAGGGAGTGGAGAGTGGGTGGGGGGGGGGGCTTTAGGATAACAACTAACCAGACTGCAAAGAGAGGAGAGAAGAGAGATAGTGTGTATTGAGAGTGTGATGCATATTCGACCCTGGTAGAGTGAACCATGGCAAAACTGGAATAGAATAACCATGAAGTCATCTTTACAGTTGACTGATGTGTTTATCGTTCTACTCGGTATGCAAAAACATCCAACACCCGACGCATGCAACATCACACCCAAAACGGATAAAAGAACTACCACTATAGTAGAGAAATAAATATAGCAAGCTGTCTGAGTTGTTAAAGCAGGTAATGAATTGAGTTGTCAGCACCAAAGATAATATCCCTCCTGAAAACAGTGAAGTTGAGGAGAACAGCTGCGGTGCTCTGTTTGGTGAGCAGCCAGCAGGAGAGAGATAGAGCACGAGCTGTTATGGCAGGAAGAGACCATCAGAGTGATGGAAAGCACTAGCCGGGGAGGGACAGGAGAAACTCTAGCTCAGGGAACAGCTATCAAGCACGGCACTGGTTCACAGCTACAGTCTATACAGGCGTTGTGCCACAGGGAAAACGGTGAGTGTCTCTGTGATTGTATGTGTGTGATTGTGTGTGTGTGTGTGATTGTGTGTGTCTATGTTTGAGTGCCTGTGTGTGTGTCTGAGTGTCTGTCTGAGTGTCTGTGTGTTATTTAATCTTGTGTGTGTGTGGTTGAGAGAGAGAGAGAGAGAGAGAGAGAGAGAGAGAGAGAGAGAGAGAGAGAGAGAGAGAGAGAGAGAGAGAGAGAGAGAGAGAGAGAGAGAGAGAGAGAGAGAGAGAGAGAGAGAGAGAGAGAGAGAGAGAGAGAGAGAGAGAGAGAGTGGGGGCAAGAGAATGGAGCAGGTGTGTGGATGCAACAGCACACCAACTGGTTGAATCAACGTTGTTACCACGTCATTTCAACAACATAATTCAATGTGATGACGTTGAATCAATGTGGAAAACTGATTGGATTTGCAAAAAGTCATCAACATATGGGAATGTCTTTTTTTTTTCCAATGAAATTTTGCATTTTTTGTTGATTTCACATTAGTTGACAACCAATACTTAGACGTTGAAATGACATCTGTGCCCAGTGGCACAATTGTCAGGAAGTGTAACTTCAAAATTCTCAAATCCTGTCATGTCTCTCCTGTCATGCAAAATGATAGACAGAAGAAATGAAACAAGTCAATAAAAATGAAAGGGCGGGGTAGAAAGATAGAGATGGAGAGAAGGGGGGAGAGAAGAGAGAAAACAACAACATTGGGCCTACTCAATTGGACAGTGTGGCAGAGATAAGAAAAAAGGCAGAGAGAAGGATAGAGGGAGGAAGAAAGGGAGAGAAGGAGGGAGGGAAGTAGAGAGAGAGGGGCTGAAACCGTGCACATCAAAGACCCCTCATCATCTCCTGGGCCCACCATGGTATGGAGAAAACAAAAACACTCTCCTCTCCTCTCCGTGCTGTCTTCTCTCACTCCCTCTCTCTTTCTTCCTCTTCTCTATTACTGTCTGACTCCAGGAGCGCTGCTACAGTCCTTAAAGGGACATGCCTCCACACCTGTCCCCTTCTCACTTCAAAGACCAGATAGAGAGAGAGGGGGAGAGAGCAGGAAAATGAAGAGATGAAGAGGCAGTGGGATGAAAAGTCATAACAAATGATAGGTGGAGGGCACTGGCAGACTAAGAAAACAACTGCTAAAAGGCCTGAGAGAGACAGAAACTGGCAAGCTAGTAGGAGAGAGTCACAAAAGGGGGACGGGGATTGGAAATAATATGCAATAATAGAGACAAAGGAGAAAGACAGAACCAAATGCAAGGCTATTAACTGGAGAGGAGAGAGGAGAGGAGACAGTGAGGAAAGGAGAAGAGAAGAGAAGAGAAGAGAAGAGAAGAGAGAAATTAGGGCTGGAGGGAAGAACAGAGTAGAGGAGAGGAGATGAAGAGGAAGGACAGAGGGGGCAAGGAGACGAGGAAGGATGGAGGGCAAGGGAGCAATGTTTGTGAAGGGATCCACACAGAGATTGATGAGCTCTGAGAACAAGGTGACTTCAAGGAGGAGTTGAGACACAAGAGGAGAGAATGAGAGTGAGAGGTAGTGTTTGAGTCATGGACGAGATGAAACCAAACCCATCTCTCCGCCCTGTGTGGGATTGAATGGCTTGCAGGAGGAGAACAAAGCAAATGAAAAAGAAAACTAATCCATTCAGAAGAAGAAGTAGGAAAGGAAAGGAAAGGAAAGGAGAGAGCGGTCACCTTGTGAATAGCAACTATAGCTCTTTCTATGTCAGTTCTCCTTCTCTACTTCTCTTTCAACATTTTGTATTTTTATTTAACCTTTATTTTAACATTGAGAGTCAAAATCTATTTTACAATAGAGCCCTGTAAACACTCGTATACAAATAGAGGAATAAAACAACATACACACATATTTGTAAAAAACAATATATTTCAGCACACAATAACAAAATAAACATATTTAATAAAATCAATCACATTCAACTTCATTGAGGTCCTCAATAATAATGTAAGCTGCCTGAGATGCACTAGCACATCTAACTGCAGTGATCTCTGCAGATTGTTCCACAAATTAGGGGCAAAAAAAATAAACGCAGAGTTTCCCAAACCTGTGGAGACTGAAGGGATCTCTAGTGTTATCCATTCCTGAGAACAGGTTTGGTAACGTATGATTCTTAACTTATTAATGAAGTTACATATTGTAATGAAACAGGTGGGGAAGAGGCCTCCAACACTCAGCCTTCCCAGGGTCCTTATAATATGGAGGCAGTGTCAGGATTTGGCCAGGGTTGTTCCGGGTTTTGGTCAGTAGATGCCCCCATTGTGCTTTTTGACCTTATGTTTTTTCCCTTGATTCCCATTATTATTTGCACCTGTGCCTCGTTTCCTCTGATTGTATTTAAACCCTTAGTTTCCCTCAGTTCTGTGCTCTGTGTTTGTATGTTAGCACCCAGCCCTAGTGTTCTGTGTATTCTTGTCGATTCCGGTGGATGCTCTTGTGGAATTCTGTTTTTGTTTTTGAGTATCTCTTAAGGCTTTTTTGTGCTATTCCTACCACCTTTTGGATTTACCATTTTTGTATTGAAGGACTTCTCCTTTTTACTTTATTAAATACACCGTCTTAAGTACTGCTGTGTCTGCCTCATCTTCTGGGTTCTGCTGACTATTCGTAGCTCAGTTGGTTAAGTGACTGTTTCTCACTCCGGAGACCCAGGTTCGTAACCGGGTCCTGACAGAAACACAGAGCCATAAATGAACCCAGAGGCAGCCAGTTCCCAGGACCTTTTTGCCATGCTGTCCCACCACCAGGAGACTGTCCAACGCCACGAAGCCGCCCTGGTTCAGCAAGAGGCCTTAATGGCTAGACATTCTCATCTTCTGTCGGAGATGCTGACTTCCATTAAGCAAATATCTGATCGTCTTACCCCGGCAACAGTTCCCGTCCCAGTACCTCAGGTTCACGTACCCATGGCAGTTAACCCCCTGGCTGAACCTCGTCTTCCACCTCCCCAACGGTTCTCAGGTGATCCAAGTGCTTGTAAAGGGTTTCTCACCCAATGTTCTCTCTCCTTTGAGCTACAACCCTCGTCGTTTCCCACCGACCGGTCTAAGATCGCTTATATCATCACCCTGCTGTCGGAAAAATCCCTGGCCTGGGCTACTGCTGTGTGGGATGCCCATAGTTCCTGCTGTGCCAGCTACTCTGCCTTTGCTGAGGAATTCAAACGAGTGTTTCAAGGCCCAAGCAGTGGTTCTGACTCAGCCAAACAGCTCCTGACTCTCCACCAAGGTTGGCGCAGCGTGACGGACTATGCCATCCAGTTCCGCACGGTGGCAGCAGCGAGTGGTTGGAACAACGAGGCGCTCACGGTGTGCTTTCTGAAAGGCCTTTCCGACACTATCCAAGATGAACTGGCCACTCGGGAACCACCGGACAATCTCGAGTCCCTGATCAAGTTGGCCTCACGCATTGACCAGCGTCTGAGAGAGAGAACTCAACCCTAGACCTCTAGCCCCTATCAGTCCCAGCTCCGAGTCCCCACCTTTATCCTCGCTGGCTCCACCGGAACCCATGCAGATTGGATGCATCTCCCAGGCTGAGAGAGACCGCCGGATGAGGGAGCGACGCTGTCTATATTGCGGCAAACCGGGCCATTTCCGTTCCACGTGTCCCGGGCTCCAGGGAAACGCTCTGTCCCGTACAGACCGGGGGAACTGTAACGGGAAACATAACCTCCTCCCATCCGTCCAACTCCCGTCTGCTCATTCCAGTCACCCTCTCCTGGGACAACCACAAGCTTCACCTTCAAGCCTTGGTAGACTCTGGAGCCGCAGGTAACTTCATGGATGGTGTCTGGGCGAAGGAGAATGGCGTTCCCTCTGAACCTCTAAGTGAACCCATGAGGGTCACTACATTGGATGGAAGCCCTTTGGGATCTGGACTTGTCACTCATGTCACTACCTCCTTGCGACTTTCAGTTTCACAACACCAGGAATTGATGAACTTTCATTTGATCTCCTGTTCCGAGTTCCCTCTCGTCCTTGGATACCCCTGGCTTCACAGCCATAACCCTCACATCGACTGGTCTGTGGGCACTATCAAGCAGTGGGGTCCTACGTGCCAAGCTTCTTGTATTTTCCAGAATTCCCCAAGTTCTACTCCCGAGTCTTTAGAATCCATCGACCTGACCCGAGTTCCCGAGTGTTACCATGACCTCAAACTGGTGTTTAGCAAACAGAGGGCCACCATGCTACCACCCCATAGACCTTACGATTGCCCCATCGACCTGTTTCCGGGCACTTGCCCCCCCAGGGGTCGGATCTTTTCCCTATCTCCACCCGAACGAGCTGCTATGGATACCTACATCAAGGACGCTCTGGAAGCAGGCCTCATGCGTCCATCCACCTCCCCGGCGTGAGCAGGGTTTTTCTTTATGGCCAAGAAAGACGGTGGATTACGTCCTTGCATCGACTACCGGGGACTCAATGCCATAACCGTCCGTAACCGTTACCCGCTACCCCTTATGGCCACAGCCTTCGAGCTGCTCCAGGAAGCAGTTGTTTTCACTAAGCTTGACCTGCGGAACGCATACCATCTTGTGCGGATCAGACCTGGTGACGAGTGGAAGACCGCTTTCAACACGCCTACTGGTCACTATGAATACTTGGTGATGCCCTTCGGCCTGACCAACGCCCCAGCGGTGTTCCAAGCGCTCATAAACGATGTGCTTAGGGATATGCTTAACATATTTGTGTTCGTTTACTTGGATGACATCCTCATCTTTTCGAGCTCCCTTCAAGAACACACTAAGCATGTCAGACAAGTACTCAAACGCCTCCTGGACAGCCATCTGTACGTTAAGCCGGAAAAATGTGAATTCCATTCATCCCGAGTACAATTCCTGGGATTTGTAGTGGAACCCGGTCGAGTCCAAATGGACCCCAGGAAGGTAGGGGCGGTAGCGGATTGGCCCACCCCCAAATCCGTTAAGGAAGTTCAGCGTTTCCTGGGCTTCACAAACTTTTACCGCAAGTTCATCAAGAACTTCAGCCTGGTGGCAGCCCCTCTCTCAGCTTTAACCAAGGGTGGCAATGCAAGGTTTTTGTGGGGAAGAGAAGCTGAGACGGCCTTCCAAGGACTCAAGCAGCGCGTTCTCTCTGCTCCCATCCTGATACTACCGACTACGGATGAACCATTTGTGGTGGAGGTAGACGCATCAGAGGTTGGTGTTGAAGCTGTCCTGTCTCAGAGGGGTGAAGACAAGAAGCTTCATCCGTGCGCTTTCTTCTCACACCGGCTTACCCCGACTGAGAGGAACTACGATGTGGGGGATCGTGAACTCCTAGCGGTTAAGATGGCATTGAAGGAATGGAGACACTGGCTCGAGGGGCTTCTCACCCGTTTCAAGTGCTTACGGACCACAAAAATCTGGAGTATATCCAGCAGGCGAAGCGGTTGAACTCTAGACAAGCTAGATGGTCTCTTTTCTTCAATCGATTCCAGTTTATCCTCACCTATCGGCCCGGGTCGAAGAATCTCAAACCGGATGCCCTGTCCCGAGTCTACGCTCCTGCCATTCGAGATGACACAGACATGCCTGTCCTTCCTGCTGCTAAGATTGTGGCTCCGATCTCGTGGCAAGTTGAGGATACCGTGAGACGTGCTCAAGCTAGCGAACCGGACCCGAAAGGAGGTCCTACCAATCGGTTGTTTGTCCCCAAGGCAGTGAGGACTCAGGTCCTTCTGTGGGGGCACTCCTCTCACCTCACCTGTCATCCGGGCGTAGGTCGCACCTTGGAGTTCATCCAGCGTAAGTTCTGGTGGCCTACCATAAGAGAAGACGTTGCCACTTTCGTCAATGCCTGCCCCATGTGCTACCAGGGCAAATCTTCTCACCTCCACCCTCAAGGACTCCTTCACCCTTTACCTGTTCCCCACAGACCCTGGTCCCATATCTCATTGGACTTTATTACTGGACTTCCTCCATCCCATGGCAATACTACTATCCTAGTCATAATCGACAGGTTTTCAAAGGCGGCCAGGTTCGTCCCTCTGACTAAGTTACCTTCTGCCAAGGAAACGGCTGAGTTGGTTGTTAATCATGTGTTCCGAGTCTTCGGCATTCCTCAAGATATGGTTTCTGACAGAGGTCCCCAGTTCGCCTCAAGGTTTTGGAAGGCCTTCTGCCAACTCATGGGGGCTTCTGCCAGTCTATCTTCAGGGTACCATCCGGAGTCCAACGGCCAAACAGAGAGGATGAATCAAGAGCTGGAAACCACCCTCCGATGTATGACTCGTGACACATGGTCATCCTTTATTGTTTGGGCCGAATACGCGCACAACACCTTGCGCTCCTCCTCCACTGGTATGTCCCCGCACGAGTGTCAGTTTGGCTATGCTCCTCCATTGTTCCCGGACCAGGAGGCAGAAGTCAGAGTGCCTTCAGCCTTGAAGTTCGTCAGACGCTGTCGGCTTATGTGGAGGAAGACCCGTCTTAATCTTATGCGTTCCTCACAGAAGTACCAACAACAAGCCAACAGACGTCGCCGTCCCGGGCCTACCCTGCGCCCCGGCCAGAGAGTCTGGCTCTCCACATGTTTTTTCCCTTGATTCCCATTATTATTTGCACATGTGCCTCGTTTCCGCTGATTGTATTTAAACCCTTAGTTTCCCTCAGTTCTGTGCTCTGTGTTTGTATGTTAGCACCCAGCCCTAGTGTTCTGTGTATTCTTGTCGATTCCGGTGGATGCTCTTGTGGAATTCTGTTTTTGTTTTTGAGTATCTCTTAAGGCTTTTTTGTGCTATTCCTACCACCTTTTGGATTTACCATTTTTGTATTGAAGGACTTCTCCTTTTTACTTTATTAAATACACCGTCTTAAGTACTGCTGTGTCTGCCTCATCTTCTGGGTTCTGCTGACTATTCGTAGCTCAGTTGGTTAAGTGACTGTTTCTCACGGCGGAGACCCAGGTTCGTAACCAGGTCCTGACAGGCAGTTTCTGTAAGATTGCTTCTCAAATGTCCCCTGTGATAAAACGTAATGCGGAATGGTAGACTGTGCCCAAGCGTTTCAAAACAGAGGTTGTTGCATGTAAACATCACTAAAATCCAATGCAGGGAGAAGTTTTTTTTCAATACTGAGGCATGCTTTATTTCAATGTACGTTTTTTAAATCTTAGATCTGAGCTTCTTAGTCAGATTCTATATTTGCGTTATGAAGGAGAACTTGTCATCAATCTAGGCACTCAAGTATTTATATTGAGAAACAAGCTCAATTTGGTTTTACCTGTATTTAAGTAATATGCATAACACCGTTCCACCTCGGTGCACCAGGCCATTTGTGAACTTAAGCCTGACTTTGATTCAATTCAAAAATCCCTTACAGATCTTAAATGAGTGTTAAATACAAGTAAAACAAAGCTTGTTCTGTTCTCTAGGTCACTAAATGTTGACCCTGCGTATTTGCTCTACAAATGGAGCCCAAACGGAGCTTGTCAGACTCGTGGGTGCTAAGGTACCCATGACAGGCATATCCATTGTCACCTAGTCGGTGGCCTTCATATGCCCCCTTTTCCAGTATTGTACACAGGCGACTATTGTCAAAGATTCTGCTGTCATGGGTGGATCCTGGCCATCTAGCTGCGATGTTGGTGAGCTGACCTTTGTCATCATAGACAGCCTGCACGTTGATGAAGTAGTAACCTTTCCGATTACAGAATAGTTGTCCATTCTCACTACCAGGTCTGGGAATAGGAATGTGTGTACAGTCTATTGCCCTTAGTACACCTGGGAATCTAGCTCTCTTGTAAAATCCAGCTGCTGCTTCCTCTTTAGGACTGGAATCTAGCTCTCCTGTTGTCATGACGTTGGCCTGAGGGGGGAGGTTTATGACCCCCATAAATACCTTTCCCCTGTTTTCTCTCTCTACTCTACTGATGTGACTATTGAAAATCCCTTTTTTAACATTGAGAGAGAGTCTGGTGACATTAAAAGATGGGAAACGGAACCATATTTTGGTCATCCAACCAGTTGAAAATATGCTTTGTTACTTGATGAATATGATGTCAGTTTAGTTGGCGTCGGAGCCATGATTACTGATGATAGGACGACATAAACTGTATATTGGAAAATCTACACATTCTAGTTATCAGATTCACATGGAATTGTTGTGCAATTTAATGTTTAAATATTAATTTATTTGTGAAAAGATTAAATGTAATTTTTAGCTCCTAAATGAGAGAATTGGTTTCCATGAGTGAACTATGCTCAACTCAGTGGCCCCGCCCATGTGAACAGACACTGGTTGTAAACTATAAAACATGGCCCTCTCTCCCAATCCTATATAAGCCCCTTGACAAAAATGTAACTCTCTGTTCCGAGGACGTTAGGATGACGGTTCTATGTTGAAAGGGCTCAGATAATAACCTAACGAAATCAGCATCGAATTTCAACGTGAAGATGACGGTCAACACCCCGAAAGGATGAATTTCGACTATACCAGTCAGTACATAGCATGAGCTTAAAGTATGGCAACTTGGTATGAACTTTAAACTCTTATTCACTAAAGAAGTGATACCTCCTAGCCGTTGTGTTAGCACAGCAACTGTAGACATGGGCTAGGAGAGGATGTGCAGAGTATCTCTTCTACCACACGACAACAGTACTACCAAGTGTCCTCCCATCATCGACCAACCGATCGAAGCGCAGCTCAGAGTAAATATTTATTGCATTTTCCTTTTCCAAATGGGCGGTTATTTAGAATGCATAAGATTCTGTATTTACGATCGAGTAGCTGCCTACGGCCAAATACAGCCATAGCTTCTCCCTTTGTTCCTCAGTCTTCCCACTCTTTCATTCAAAACCCAACCACCCTTTCTTTGTGAAACCAGCTGTCATATCTGTTAAGACCGCTAGGGACGTTTTCCTTTATGACATAATTTGTAATCAATGTATGATACATTCTGTGTATATGTAATTCTGTGTGATTATTTAGGTATTTAGTAAATAAATCATTTAACCAAATTTGGTATTGCTGATTCAACTTGTTAGCCAGGGTTCGTGAAGATTTACAACTTTCAGATGAGACTAAATAAGGTGACAATTAAATATTGACTGCTATTGATGTAAAATATTACCAGGTCTTTAAGAGTTTATTTGGAAGAAAACAGCTCTATAAACATTATTTTGTGGTGCCCCGACTTTCTAGTTAACTATTGACATGATTAGTTCAATCAGATAATATTAATTACAGAGAAATTATTTGATAGAATAGTATGTCATATCACTTAATCCGGCATAGCCAAAGACACGATACTGTAAAATCCAGCTGCTGTTCCCTCTGTAGCACTGGAATCTAGCTATCCTGTAAAATCCAGCTGCTCTTTCCTCTGTAGACTTGACGTTTATGTACTGGTTCTTCAGACTGGCAATAGCACTGGAAACTTTGACTATAATCCTGCAGACAGTTGATTTGTGGAGTTCAGAAAGGTCCCCATCCACCATGGGTTTGCTCAAATGTTTATTGAGCAACAGGCTTAAAATTCATCTAGGTATAAAGTGAAAATGTAATTTAGATTAGAGGATTAACTAGGATTAATTTAAAACTAGGTTTAAAATGTGGTGCACAGGATGAATAGATAAACCATTATTTAACCCAGTTTAAGAGTTCATCCATGTTGGTGCATCCCACCCTTATTATTGGTTATCTTCAGTGGAGCTGTGATTGGAGCAAGACACAAAACAGAATTGTGAGTGAGTGTTAATAAAAATGAGAATGCAAACTGTGATACAGTGTATGAGTGTTTGGGAATACATGTTTATGAGAGAGAAAGAGCACAGAGAAGAGAGACAGAGAGAGAAAACGAACGAGAGAGGGCGAGCGAGTAAGTCAGTGAGAGAGGGCAACTGTGTTCCTGATCGACTGTGACTATATGGACGGACAGACAGTGTGCTTCCTGCCAGCCTCCCTGTCAATCCTGCCTCCCTGTCTGCCTCCCTGTCAATCCTGCCTCCCTGTCTGCCTCCCTGTCTGCCTCCCTGTCAATCCTGCCTCCCTGTCTGCCTCCCTGTCTGCCTCCCTGTCAATCCTGCCTCCCTGTCTGCCACCCTGTCAATCTGCCTCCCTGTCTGCCTCCCTGTCTGCCTCCCTGTCAATCCTGCCTCCCTGTCTGCCTCCCTGTCTGCCTCCCTGTCAATCCTGCCTCCCTGTCTGCCACCCTGTCAATCCTGCCTCCCTGCCTGCCTGGCTGTCTGCCTGCCTCCCTGCCTGCCTGGCTGTCAGCCTGCCTGCCTGCCTCCCTGTCTGCCTCCCTGCCTGCCTGCCTGGCTGTCAGCCTGCCTCCCTGTCTGTCTCCCTGCCTGCCTGCCTGGCTGTCAGCCTGTCTCCCTGCCTGCCTGCCTGCCTGTCTCCCTGTCTGCCTCCCTGACTGCCTGGCTGTCAGCCTGCCACACTCCCTCCCTCACTGCCTCCCTCCCTCCCTGCCTGGCTGGCTGTCAGCCTGTCTGCCTGGCTGTCAGCCTGTCTCCCTGCCTGCCTGCCTGGCTGTCAGCCTGTCTCCCTGTCTGCCTCCCTGACTGCCTGGCTGTCAGCCTGCCCCCCTCCCTCCCTCACTGCCTCCCTCCCTCCCTGCCTGCCTGGCTGGCTGTCAGCCTGTCTCTCTCCCTGCCTGCCTGGCTGTCAGCCTGTCTCCCTGCCTCCCTGCCTGCCTGGCTGTCTCCCTGTCTGGCTCCCTGCCTGCCTGGCTGTCTCCCTGCCTCCCTGCCTGCCTGGCTGCCTGCCTCCCTCCCTCCCTCCCTCCCTGCCTGCCTGTCTGTCTCCCTGCCTGCCTGGCTGCCTGTCTCCCTCCCTGCCTGCCTGTCTGTCTCCCTGCCTGCCTGGCTGTCTCCATGTCAGCCTGTCTCCCTCCCTGCCTGCCTGTCTGTCTCCCTGCCTCCCTGCCTGCCTGGCTGTCTCCCTGTCAGCCTGTTTCCCTCCCTCCCTCCCTGCCTGCCTCCCTGTCTCCCTGCCTGCCTGCCTGGCTGTCAGTCTGTATCCCTGCCTGCCTGGCTGAATTTGCTTGAAGGTGACTATGAATTACTGGCTGCATGGCAGAAAAATACTAATTAGAGTAGCAATTACAGTGTGCTCCCACAGGGGACAGAAAGTCAACAGCACAATGAACTCTCCAGCGCCTGCTAATTCAGTTGTGCTGTTAGAGTGGCCCGATGGCTCTCTGGGAATACTAACCACCACACCAGCAGAGTAGGAGGCAAACAGAATCTCTCCCAGCCTCCCTGACTCCCTCTCCAGTGATCACACTGGCCTGGAACACACTCAGAGAGACATGCAGGGAGAGAGAGACATGGTCGTTTAGAACTTGAATGGAAGGTGATAGGGTGCAAGGGAAATGGCAATGCCATCTAGGAAATACGATACATGAAGGAGAGGGTAAGTAATAAAAAGGTATGAATGTGCTAAACGTCCCACCTACAAACAGATGGGAATAGTGAATTAGCTGCCTTTGATAAGATAAAACCTCTGCTGCTCTAAACCCAACATTCTGGTCTTGGTCTCTACTATGAGACACCACAGTCTGGTCTTGCTCTCTACTATGAGACACCACAATCTGGTCTTGGTCTCTACTATGATGGACCACAGTCTGGTCTTGGTCTCTACTATGATGGACCACAGTCTGGTCTTGGTCTCTACTATGAGACACCACAGTCTGGGCTTGGTCTTTACTATGAGACACCACAGTCTGGTCTTGGTCTCTGCTATGAGACACCACAGTCTGGTCTTGGTCTCTACTATGAGACACCACAGTCTGGTCTTGGTCTCTACTATGATGAACCACAATATGGTCTTGGTCTCTACTATGAGTCACCAAATGCTGGTCTTGGTCTCTACTATGAGTCCCAACAGACCAGGGCACACTCCCAAGACTAAGACATAATTTACAAACAAAACATTTGTTTAGTGAGCCCGCCATATCTTGCGCAGTAGGGATGACCAGGGATGTTCTCTTGATAAATGTGTGAATTAGAAAATGTCCCTGAATTGCAAAGCATTCAAAATGTAATGAGCACTTATGGATCTAGTGAAATAAAATGTAAATGAACAGTATAATACAGTTACCTCCCCAAAATGACTTCATTAGTACTTTCAAGTATTTTTACTCAAGTACTTCACACCACTGTTTCTCAATAAGATATATTTTGAGTGCATTGTCTGGTCTCATCTCAAGTCCAATGAAAATTATTATTTTAGAAACTGAGAGCATGCAGAGAGACAGATGGAGAAAAAAGAGAAATACAATTAGCCAAAATAAGAAAAGAGGGTAAAACAGAAATTAAAAGAACAGTTTCACCTGCTCTTGGGAACTTTGCCTTTATGTTCCTTCATATATTTTGTTATTCTGATGGATGAACCCATGCAAACAAATCACAATCAGGCTGCTTTCCTCTCCTCTCCTCTCTTTGCCACTCATCTCCTCTCCATGACCACTGACATGTGAAAGGAACATATGGTGTTCCACCTCAATACTTTGACCCGGCACTACTTTCCAGATCAGCGAGCATGAAGGAAAGGACACAACAAAATTATTATTTTTTCCATATTCTACTGGGACACAGCCCTTGACTAGTAGATGAGTGTGGCAGCGATTGGTTTGGAACCAGGCCAGGCAGGCCTAAAGCTTGGTGCTGCTATTAAGTGGGGCACTCCTGGTTTGGCGGAGGGAATGTGTTCTCTTCGCTCTGTCAGTCCAGTGGTTCTGGCACTAGATAGCAGACGGTCCAGGTCACTGTGTGTCTGCTGGAACAGATTGGTTTGTTTATACCCTCCTGTGCTCAACAAAGTACAGAGTGAAGGGGGAGAGGGAGGGAGAGAGCGAGAGAGAGCGAGAGAGAGAGAGAGAGAGAGAGAGAGAGAGAGAGAGAGAGAGAGAGAGAGATGCAGACCTGCACTACTACTCCAGATAGGGGAGTGGTAGACAAACAAATCGCAGACATGAAAAACCCAGAAAAACAAATTGCAGACATGCTACATCTGTCAAACACCCCCACCCTCAAACCCCAATCCCTTACGTTCAAACACCCCCACCCTCAACCTTGAGTATCTCTCAGCCAAATTCACCACAACCACCGCAACGCTGGATTAACACCTCCACCCCATCCCTTCTCTCTATCCCCTCTTTCCCTTCTGCTATGCAGTCAGGTTAATCCCAGACTCTGAAGCCCATTCTGAAATAACTGACTGTCTCAGTCTGTACATCCCAGACAACATAGATCCATAGTAACCACGAAGAACACATCTAACCCAGACAACATAGATCCACAGTAACCACGAAGAACACATCTAACCCAGACAACATAGATCCACACCACATAGAACACACCTAACCCAGACAACATAGATCCACAGTCACCACGAAGAACACATCTAACCCAGACAACATAGATCCACACCACATAGAACACATCTAACCCAGACAACATAGATCTACAGTAACCACGAAGAACACATCTGGGGGGTAGGTCTATGACAGTCATAAATACCTCTTCCTTCTGGTAATCTGACCAATGGAACATATGCGGTGGTACTTAATGAATATGATGTCAGTTCGGTTGTCATCTGAGACATTCTCATCAATGAGAAGATGACATAAACTCTACAGTGGAAAGTCTACACATCAGAGTTATCGGATTCACATGGAATTGTTGTTCAATTTAAATGTTTGAATATGAAATTATTCGTGATGGGATGAAATGTGATTTTAGCTTCTAAAATGTGAGATTTGGGTTTTCATAAGATAGGGCTCTGCTCAATCAGTGGCCCGTCCCTGTGAAGGGACATGGGCTATACGACTTTTCAAATACGCCGTCCTCTCCCTTCCTATATAAGCCCTTGATGACAATACAACCTCCTGTTCTGAGGACGTGAGGACGACAGTCCTATGTCAGAATGGTTCAGATAATAACTACAGAACGAAGCCAACATCAGCGTGAGCTTTGATTGCGAATGGTATGAACTTTGAACTCTTATTCACTACAGAAGTGATACCCCCTAGCCGTTGAGTCAGCAACAGCAGATGCAAACGAGGGTTAGGAAGGAACAGGCAGAGTATCCCGTCTATCACACAACGACGTTACTACAATGTAATAATTGACAACCAGAGACATTCTTCAAAGGACTCGGTTGGGCAACACGACCTTCCATCTACCACCAACCTACCGAAGTGCAGCTCAGAGTAAATATTTATTGCATTTTCCTTTTCCAAATGGCCGGTAATTTAGAATGCATAAGATACTGTATTTACGATAGCACAGCTTCGGCCTTTGCTCCTCAGTCTTCCCGCTCTTTCACTCAAACCCAGCCCCTTTTCTTTTGTTTAACAAGCTGTCATATCTGTTCTGCCCACAAGGCACGTTTTCCTTTATGACATAATTTGTAATCAAGTTATGATTTAATTATGTGTTTGTGTAATTCTGTGTGATTAGTTAGGTATTCAGTAAATAAATAATTAAACCCAATTTTGTATTGCTGATTCAAATTGTTAGCCAGGGTTCATGCAGATAACCAAGAATTTACAACTTTCAGATGAGACTGAATTAAGATGACGATTAATATTGACTTCTATTGATGTAAAATATTACTAGGTCTTTAAGAGTTTATTTGGAAGATAACAGCTCTGTGAATATTATTTTGTGGTGCCCGACTCTCTAGTTAATTACATTTACAGGATTAGCTCAATCAGGTAATATTAATTACGGAGAAATTATTTTATAGAATAGCATGTCATATCACGTAATCCGGCATAGCCAAAGACACAACATCTCCCTTCCTCACTCTTTGTCTCTCTTCGTCTCTCTTCGTCTCTCTTCCTCTCTCTTCCTCTCTCTTCCTCCTCTCTCTACATCTCTCTCTACGTCTCTCTCCATCTCTCGACGTCTCTCTCCTTCTCTCTTCCTCTCTCTTCGTCTCTCTCTATCTTCCTGTCTCCTTCTCTCTCCACAATGTGCAGTGCTAATAGAACACATATCTCCACCTCCCTGTCATTTAGTAACCACATCAACACCATTCCACACAACTAAGAGGCACTTCTGCTACTCATAAAAGAGAGCGATTACATCCAGAAAAGGAAGCAATAGACAGATAGAGGGGAAAAGACTGAGCCAGTGTAAGAGGTAGAGAATGATGTGTATAATAAATGCTGATTTCATCTCCTCTATATCAGTGTGTGTGTGTTAGGGACAGAATGTGATTATGTGGAGGAAGCGGAGGAGGAGGCCTGTATGAGCGATAAATAATGTTCCAGAGATAATGATAGGCTGTTGAGATAGATAGGAGAGTAGAGACAGACAGAGGGATGGAACACAGCAGTCACACAGGAAATGAAGTGGACTGGAATTACACTCAACATTACACCCAATATAAGCGACCATATATAGATTCTAAGATATATCCGTCCGTCTAATTATTAGTTGGAGGTGGGTGTCTTGTGGTGTACAATTGTTGTTCAGATGTTTAACAGACACTCTACAGACATTGTCAGAGATATTGACACATGCCTCCACCTCAACCCAATAAATGCGTGCACTCTCTCCTCTCTCTCTCGGCTTTAGGTGTGTTACTGAAGTTACTGTGGAGGAGTTTCTGGTCGCCTAGGAGAGAAGGTAGGCTATGAAAATGTTGCTTACGTGTCGCGGATGAATAAAGCGTTGGTGGTGTTTCTTAACCTCTTACATCTATGGGGGCGCTATTTCATTTTTGGATGAAAAACGTTCCCGTTTTAAACAAGATATTTTGTCACAAAAAGATGCTCGACTATGCATATAATTGATAGCTTTCGAAAGAAAACACTCTGACGTGTCCAAAACTACCAAGATATTCTCTGTGCGTGCCCTAGAACGTGAGCTTCAGGCAAAACCAAGATGAGATGGCATCCAGGAAATGAGCAGGATTTTTGAGGCTCTGTTTTCCATTGTCTCCTTATATGGCTGTGAATGCGAGAGAAATGAGCCTGCCCTTTCTGTCGTTTCCCCAAGGTGTCTGCAGCATTGTGACGTATTTGTAGGCAGATCATTGGAAGATTGACCATAAGAGACCACATTTACCAGGTGTCCGCCCGGTGTCCTGCGCCGAAATTGGTGCGCAAAAGTCACCTGCCAGTATTTTTCCATGGGATACAGAGAGGAAAGCAAGCTTCCACGAACTGCATATCAATGAAGAGATATGTGAAAAAACACCTTGAGGATTGATTCCAAACAACGTTTGCCATGTTTCGGTCGATATTATGTAGTTAATCCGGAAAAAGTTTTACGTTGTAGGTGACTGAATTTTCGGTTCGTTTCGGTAGCCAGACGCAATGTAGAAAATGGAACGATTTCTCCTACACACAGACGCTTTCAGGAAAAACTGCGCATTTGGTATGTAACTGAGAGTCTCCTCATTGAAAACATCAGAAGCTCTTCAAAGGTAAATGATTTTATTTATTTGGTTATCTGGTTTTTGTGAAAATGTTGCGTGCTAAATGCTACTCAAAATGCTATGCTAGCTTTGCATACTCTTGCACAAATTAGTCAATTTCTATGGTTCAAAAGCATATTTTGAAAATCTGAGATGACAGTGTTGTTAAGAAAAGGCTAAGCTTGAGAGCAGACGCATTATTTTCATTTTATTTGTGATTTTCAGAAATCGTTAACGTTGCGTTATGCTAATGAGCCTGAGGCTTTAGTCACAAACCCGGATCCGGGGTGGGGAGTTTCAAGAAGTTAAAGAAAAGTGTCTTGTTGATTGGATGGTTGAGAATGGCGTGCTTCTTAAAGGTATGTTTATTCAAGTTACGCCACTTTGTCAACAAGGGTAATGATTTGGAATGCACCGCCGTTTATTCCCAAGGAGCTATTGGAGCGCGAGTTATTGTGGTTTGGTAAGTTTGCAAGTACAATTAAGATTGTCCAGTGGGTTGCAAACACCCGGCTTTGAAACAGGTTATGTCGTTTTGGCGACAGGTATTTATGTTTTTGGACTCACCGGAGCAGACTTTGGAGTTTAAAGTCAAGTATGACAAGAGACTGTGTATGGCTTATGCTAGTACGGGTAGTCAACAGTATTTTGAGTGTGGGAATGTTGGCCATAAGCGACATGCTTTTCCGAAAAGGTAGAAGGCGGAGGGAAGGGTGCAGGTGGTACTCGTAACGCCTGGGCCCACTGATGTAGGGAGAGTTGGGCCGACAGTGGTAGAGCAGCCACAAGTACCTGTTGCTGAGGAACAAGTTGTCGGTGTTAGGGGCACGGAGTTGCAACTTGTACCAGAGGGGATTGTTAAGCAGCAGAATCATATTGTTGTAGGAGGTAAGGACATATCTGGAGAACCATTTTCTCAGACTGGGGGGAAATGCCCAGTACGAGTGATGGGGTACAGGAGGGGGATAATGCAGAGCTTGTCTACCAGGTAGCGGAGGAGATGCCTGGTACAAGTAATTGGGTACAGGAGGGGTTTCAGGTGGGGCTAGTCTCCCAGGTAGTGGAGGAGATGCTCCAGAGTGGCGCAGTGGTCATAGACACTGCATCCCAGTGCAAGAGGTGTCACCTGGTTGAATCACATCACATCACATCCGACTGTGATTGGGAGTCCCATAGGCCGGTGCACAATTGGCCCAGCGTCATCCGGGTTTGCCCGGATGAGGGTATGCCGTCATTGTAAATTTTAATTTGTTCTTTACTGATTTGCCTAGTTAAATAAAGGTTAAATAAAACAAATGTAATGAGAAATGGGGTACAGGAGGGGGTTCAAGTGGGGCTAGTCTCCCAGGTAGTGGAGGAGATGCCTGGTACGAGTGATGGGGTGCAAGTGGGGAGTGTTGAGAGGGATGTGGCAGAGAGGGGTCTGTGGCCTCAGCTGAGGAGGATCAGGAGAAGGATATGGATATCTCTCTTGATATAATAGCAGCTGGTGACGACTCAGTTTATGATCTAGAGGAGGTAAATGGGTTCCTGGATCAGACTTTTGGGAAATCTGTCATATAGGCAGATTATTTAAATGTTGATAAGTTTGTGAGGTCCGCTGTGATGTTACAGAAGACGGTGGGGTTAGACCAGTGGAGTGAGAAGAAGGGTTTTCGCTTGAATAAAAGGTAGTGGGAAATGTGGTAAGGTTAAGAGAAAATTTAAAAAATGATGATGATCATGCCTCATATGGTGTTCTTTTCTCTTTGTCTGGTTTCTCTGTGGTTTCTTCTGCTTGTTCCTTTCTCTTTTCTATATGGAGGTACTAAGGGTAGTTTACTTCAATATTAATTGGGGAAGGGACATGAATACGAGAGCTTGGGAATTAGAAGTAATAAAACAGAAAAGGCTTGATATAGTTTTTCTACAGGAGATGGTACTAATTTTAGTGCTGGCATGGCAATGTTGTTTTCCTCAGACTTAGGGGTGAGTGTGGTATCTAAACTCAGGACCATGTCTTTCGAAGACTATTTCTAAAAATCCAAATAACTTCACAGATCTTCATTGTAAAGGGTTTAAACACTGTTTCTCATGCTTGTTCAATGAACCATAAACAATTATTGAACATGCACCTGTCGAACGGTCGTTAAGACACTAACAGCTTACAGACGGTAGGAAATTAAGGTCACAGTTAGGAAAACTTAGGACACTAAAGAGGCCTTTCTACTGACTGCTCATCTGCGTGAACGTGCCTTAGGGATGCTGCAAGGAGACATGAGGACTGCAGATGTGGCCAGGTCAATAAATTGCAACGTCTGTACTGTGAGATGCCTAAGACAGTGCTACAGGTAGACTGATCATCCTCACAGTGGCAGACCACGTGTAACAACACCTGCACAGGATCGGTACATCCAAACATCACACCTGTGGGACAGGTACAGGATGACAAGAACAACTGCCCGAGTTATACCAGGAACGCACAATCCCTCCATCAGTGTTCAGACTGTCCGCAGTAGACTGAGAGAGGCTGGACTGAGGGCTTGTAGGACTGTTGTGAGGCAGGTCCTCACCAGACATCACCGGCAACAAAGTCACCTATGGACATGAACCCACTGTCGCTGGACAAGACAGGACTGGCAAAAAGTGCTCTTCACTGATGAGTCGCGGTTTTGTCTCACCAGGGGTAATGGTCGGATTGGCGTTTTTCTTCGAAGGAATGAGCGTTACTGTACTCTGGAGCGGGATCGATTTGGAGGTGGATGGTCCGTCATAGTCCGAGGTGATTTGTCACAGCATCATCGGACTGAGCGTTTTGTCATTGCAGGCAATCTCAGCACTGTGCTTTACAGGGAAGACATCATCCTCCCTCATGTGGTAACCTTCCTGCAGGCTCATCCTGACATGACCCTTCAGTATGACAATACCACCAGACATACTGCTCGTTCTGTGTGTGATTTCCTGCAAGACAGGAATGTCAGTGTTCCAGCAAAGAGCCTGGAACTCAATCCTATTGAGCACGTCTGGGACCTGTTGGATCGGAGGGTGAAGGCTAGGGCCATTCCCCCCAGAAATATGCAGGAACTTGCAGGTACCTTGGTGGAAGAGTGGTGTATCATCTCACAGCAAGAATAGGCAAATCTGGTGCAGTCCATGAGGAGGAGATGCACTGTAGTACAATGCACTGCTGGCCACACCAGATACTGACTGTTACTTTTTACTAACTTTTTCTGTTAGTCACATGTCTGTGGAACTTGTTCAGTGTATGTCTCAGTTGTTGAATCTTGTTAAGTTCATACAAATATTTACACATGTTAAGTTTGCTGAAAATAAATGCAGTTGACAGTGAGAGGACATTTCTTTTTTTGCTGAGTTTACAACAGAGATTGTCAAGGGTCGGGTTTTAATGGTCAAGGCGGATGTTACCTTGTTTTTTAAAATTTTTATGCTCCTAATGAGGGTACAGAGCGTATTGCTGTATTTGATAAAATAAAGGAAACCTTAAGACAGTGTGACCAAGAGTTGTGTATGGTTTGAGGGGGGGACTGGAACTGTACTGTGGATTTTACTATTTGCCTATCTGATCTATTAACTGAGTTTGAGCTTTCTGATATGTGGAGAGTAAGGAATGCAAAAGTTAGGCGGTACACATGGTTAAAAGTTAATGAAGGTGGTGTCAGTGCAGCAAGGTTAGACAGGTTGTATGTATCTGATCACTACTGTAGAGGGGTTGGAAGGTTAGACAGGTTGTATGTATCTGATCACTACTGTAGTAGGGTTGGAAGGTTAGACAGGTTGTATGTATCTGATCACTACTGTAGAGGGGTTGGAAGGTTAGACAGGTTGTATGTATCTGATCACTACTGCAGTAGGGTTGGAAGGTTAGACAGGTTGTATGTATCTGATCACTACTGCAGTAGGGTTGGAAGGTTAGACAGGTTGTATGTATCTGATCACTACTGCAGTAGGGTTGGAAGGTTAGACAGGTTGTATGTATCTGATCACTCCTGTAGAGGGGTTGGAAGGTTAGACAGGTTGTATGTATCTGATCACTACTGTCGTAGGGTTGGAAGGTGTGACATCACTCCTGTGGGTTTCTCTGATCACCATAATGTGTCTGTTGATATTCACTTGTCCTGTCCACAAAGCTCATCACCTTGTTGGTACTTTAATGTTAAATTGTTACTTGATGTCATGTTTTGTGAAAAATGTTGTTTTGTAAAAAATGGAGGGTTACTAATTGGAATTTTGAGTCCTTCAGACAATGGTGGGAGGTTGGGAAGGCCCAAATACAAGTGTTTTGTCAACAGTATACTGCTCTGTCTCGTATTGAAGTTAAAGAGAATATCAGGGCACTTGAACAGGACATCAAATCTATTGAATTGATGTTGCTCAGTCAGAATCACCCCGGACCAGTCATGAACTTACAGAGACATGAACTGAGGTCGTTTCTACATGAAAGGGTGAAGGGTGCCTTGATTAGGTCTCACTTTGCTACCCCAAGGATATGGATGCTTCGAGCACTTTTTTTTATATAACCTTGGGCAGTCGACATTACAATGCAAACTGATGGTCTGCCTTCGTCTCCTGATGGGAAGGTGACCACGGATGACAGTGAAATGCACCAACATGCCGTGGACCTCTACTCTGCCCTCTATATGGAGAGGTTTGTGCTTCTCTGTGTACTGAACAGCTGTTACATGGACCTCCTCAATTGGACCCCGAGCAGAGAGTTGATTTGGACTCTGACATTTCTCTCCAGGAGCTGTCTACAGCAGTTATGCAGCTCTCATCAGACCGAGCCCCTGGCATCGATGGTTTACCATTTGAGTTCTATAAGCAGTTTTGGGGGTATTGGGGGGTGTTTATGAAATGGTGTGTGAATCTTTTCATGAGGGTTCTCTTCCTGTAACGTGCTGTGCTTTCATTGTTGCCAAAAAAGGGGGATTTGGCTCTTCTAAAAAATTGTTGACCTGTTGCATTGCTGTGTGCAGAATATAAAATTGTAAAAATGTCTCTCAAACAGGTTGAAGAATATCTGGGGCTGTTAGTCCACAAGGACCAGTCTTACTGTGTACCTGACCGCACTATTGTTGATGTTTCTAATAATGTTCTAGCCATTTGTAAACTCTGATGTGAATGTGGGTTTAATTGATTTGGATCAGGAGAAGGCCTATGACCATGTGGACTACGGGTACTTGTTCGTAACAATGAAGGCCTTTGGGTTTGGGGATGTTTTTTGTCTGGGATGATTTTACTGTATGCTGGGGCCTCATGTAAGTTTGAGGTGGGGGGTGGTTAGAGTTGCCCCATCCCCATCCAAAGGGATATCAGGCAGTGATGCCCAAATTCTGGGCTGTTATATTGTCTGGCAATTGAACCAATGCTTTCTTTTTCAAGAGCAAGGCTTACTGGTGTCTCCGTGCCAGGGGTTATGAAGAGTCCCACGATTGCACGGTCTGTGTTTGCAGATGATCATCTGTTTTCAGATTATTTATTACAGGAGGTGAGGTTAACCTCTTGAAGCTAAAGTTTCCAAAACTGTCAAAATATTGTCTGTGAGTATAACAGAATTGATATTGCATGCAAAACACTGAGGAAAATCCAATCAGGAAGTGTGTCTTATTTTGAAACCCTTCCCTTCTGTTCCTATGCGTGCCTGTCCTTAATTTAAAGGAATATGAACCAGATTCCTTTTTCACTGGCTTCCCTAAGTTGTCAACAGTCTTTAGACATAGTTTCAGGCTTTTATTTTTAAAAATGAGTGTGAAAGATCACATTGCGTAAGTGGATAGGTGGGGGCTCTCAGAGTGAGTTTTTGCGCTACAGAGCAAAGCCGCCATTGTTCCTCCCGCTGTTATTGAAAAACCTGCAGACTCGGTTGATATATTATCGAATATATATTTTAAAAACTACCTGAGGAATGATTATAAAAAACGTTTGACATGTTTCTGTGGACATTATGAAGACTATTTGGAATTTCCGTCTGCGTTGTCGTGACCTCTCTTTCCTGTGGATTTCTGAACATAACGCTACAAACAAACGTCTGTATTTTGGGTATAAAAATAATCTTTATGGAACAAAAGGAACATTTGTTGTGTAACTGGGAGTCTCGTGAGTGAAAACATCCGAAGATCATCAAAGGTAAACGGTTCATTTGATTGCTTTTCTGATTTTCGTGACCAAGCTTCCTGATGCTAAGTGTATATAACGCTATGTTAGGCTATCGATAAACTTACACAAACGCTTGGATTGCTTTCGCTGTAAAGCATAATTTGAGATAACAGGTGGATTAACAAAAGGCTAAGCTGTGTTTTGCAATATTGTACATGTGATTTCATGAATATGAATATTTTCTTGTAATATTATTTGACTGTGGCGCTATGCTATTCAGCGGTTGCTGACAAAAATGATCCCGCGACAGGGATGGGTAGCGTCAAGAAGTTATGGTTCTCTCAAACACTCTAAAGGTGTATTAGGGGACCTCCTCAGCAAGAGTCAATTGGGGAAAGAGTGAATCTCTGTGGGCAGGTCAGCTTCAGACGGGGTCCGCTCCACGGTTACCAGGGGGGATTCAGACGGGGTCCGCTCCACGGTTACCAGGGGGGATTCAGACGGGGTCCGCTCCACGGTTACCAGGGGGGATTCAGATGGGGTCCGCTCCACGGTTACCAGGGGGGATTCAGACGGGGTCCGCTCCACGGATACCAGGGGGGCTTCAGACGGGGTCCGCTCCACGGTTACCAGGGGGGATTCAGACGGGGTCCGCTCCACGGCTACCAGGGGGGATTCAGACGGGGTCCGCTCCACGGCTACCAGGGGGATTCAGACGGGGTCCGCTCCACGGTTACCAGGGGGGCCTCAGACGGGGTCCGCTCCACGGCTACCAGTTGGGATTCAGACGGGGTCCGCTCCACGGCTACCAGGGGGGATTCAGACGGGGTCCGCTCCACGGCTACCAGGGGGGCTTCAGACGGGGTCCGCTCCACGGCTACCAGGGGGGCTTCAGATGGGATCCGCTCCACGGCTCCAAGGGGGCATTCAGACGGGGTCCGCTCCATGGCTACCAGGGGGGATTCAGATGGGGTCCGCTCCACGGCTACCAGGGGGGATTCAGATGGGGTCCGCTCCACGGCTACCAGGGGGGATTCAGATGGGGTCCGCTCCACAGTAACCAGGGGGGCTTCAGACGTGGTCCGCTCCACGGTTACCAGGGGGGATTCAGACGGGGTCCGCTCCACGGTTACCAGGGGGGCTTCAGACGGGGTCCGCTCCACGGTTACCAGGGGGATTCAGACGGGGTCCGCTCCACGGCTACCAGGGGGGATTCAGACGGGGTCCGCTCCACGGTTACCAGGGGGGCCTCAGACGGGGTCCGCTCCACGGCTACCAGGGGGATTCAGACGGGGTCCGCTCCACGGCTACCAGGGGGATTCAGACGGGGTCCGCTCCACGGGTACCAGGGGGGCTTCAGACGGGGTCCGCTCCACGGCTACCAGGGGGCTTCAGATGGGATCCGCTCCACGGCTCCAAGGGGGCATTCAGACGGGGTCCGCTCCATGGCTACCAGGGGGGATTCAGATGGGGTCCGCTTCACGGCTACCAGGGGGGATTCAGACGGGGTCCGCTCCACGGTTACCAGGGGGGATTCATACGGGGTCCTCTCCACGGTTACCAGGGGGGATTCATACGGGGTCCGCTCCACTGTTACCAGGGGGAATTCAGACGGGATCCGCTCCACGGGTACCAGGGGGGATTCAGATGGGGTCCGCTCCACGGTTACCAGGGGGATTCAGACGGGGTCCGCTCCAAGGTTACCAGGGGGCTTCAGACGGGGTCCGCTCCACGGCTACCAGGGGGCTTCAGACGGGGTCCGCTCCACGGTTACCAGGGGGCTTCAGATGGGTTCCGCTCCACGGCTACCAGGGGGATTCAGACGGGGTCCGCTCCACGGCTACCAGGGGGATTCAGACGGGGTCCGCTCCACGGCTACCAGGGGGATTCAGATGGGGTCCGCTCCACGGTTACCTGGTGGGCTTCAGACGGGGTCCAATCCACGGTTACCAGGGGGATTCAGACGGGGTCCACTCCACGGTTACCAGGGGGATTCAGACGGGGTCCGCTCCACGGTTACAAGGGGGGATTTAGACGGGGTCCGCTCCACGGCTACCAGGGGGATTCAGACGGGGTCCGCTCCACGGTTACCAGGGGGCTTCAGACGGGGTCCGCTCCACGGCTACCAGGGGGATTCAGACGGGGTCCGCTCCACGGCTACCAGGGGGGATTCAGACGGGGTCCGCTCCACGGCTACCAGGGGGGATTCAGACGGGGTCCGCTCCACGGCTACCAGGGGGGATTCAGATGGGGTCCGCTCCACGGTTACCTGGGGGGCTTCAGACGGGGTCCGATCCACGGTTACCAGGGGGATTCAGACGGGGTCCGCTCCACGGTTACCAGGGGGGTTTCAGACGGGGTCCGCTCCACGGCTACCAGGGGGGATTCAGACGGGGTCCGCTCCACGGTTACCAGGGGGGCTTCAGACGGGGTCCGCTCCACGACTACCAGGGGGGATTCAGATGGGGTCAGCTCCACGGCTACCAGGGGGGATTCAGACGGGGTCCGCTCCACGGCTACCAGGGGGGATTCAGACGGGGCCCGCTCCACGGCTACCAGGGGGATTCAGACGGGGTCCGCTCCACGGCTACCAGGGGGCTTCAGACGGGGTCCGCTCCACGGCTACCAGTGGGGCTTCAGACGGGGTCTGCTCCACGGCTACCAGGGGGATTCAGACGGGGTCCGCTCCACGGCTACCAGGGGGGATTCAGACGGGGTCCGCTCCACGGCTACCAGGGGGATTCAGACGGGGTCCGCTCCACGGCTACCAAGGGGATTCAGACGGGGTCCGCTCCACGGCTACCAGGGGGATTCAGACGGGGTCCGCTCCACGGCTACCAGGGGGATTCAGACGGGTTCCGCTCCACGGCTACCAGGGGGATTCAGACGGGGTCCGCTCCACGGCTACCAGGTGGGGCTTCAGACGGGGTCCGCTCCACGGCTACCAGGGGGGATTCAGACGGGGTCCGCTCCACGGCTACCAGGGGGATTCAGACGGGGTCCGCTCCACGGCTACCAGGGGGATTCAGACGGGGTCCGCTCCACGGCTACCAGGGGGCTTCAGACGGGGTCCGCTCCACGGCTACCAGGGGGATTCAGACGGGGTCCGCTCCACGGCTACCAGGGGGGATTCAGACGGGGTCCGCTCCACGGCTACCAGGGGGGATTCAGACGGGGTCCGCTCCACGGCTACCAGGGGGGATTCAGACGGGGTCCGCTCCACGGCTACCAGGGGGGATTCAGACGGGGTCCGCTCCACGGCTACCAGGGGGGATTCAGACGGGGTCCGCTCCACGGCTACCAGGGGGATTCAGACGGGGTCCGCTCCACGGCTACCAGGGGGATTCAGACGGGTTCCGCTCCACGGCTACCAGGGGGATTCAGACGGGGTCCGCTCCACGGCTACCAGGGGGGCTTCAGATGGGGTCCGCTCCACGGCTACCAGGGGGATTCAGACGGGGTCCGCTCCACGGCTACCAGGGGGGATTCAGACGGGGTCCGCTCCACGGCTACCAGGGGGGATTCAGACGGGGTCCGCTCCACGGCTACCAGGGGGCTTCAGATGGGGTCCGCTCCACGGCTACCAGGGGGGATTCAGACGGGGTCCGCTCCACGGCTACCAGGGGGATTCAGACGGGGTCTGCTCCACGGCTACCAGGGGGATTCAGACGGGGTCCGCTCCACGGCTACCAGGGGGTATTCAGTGGGGCAGAGAAGGGATGAAGACTTTGGGGGATTTTCTAGGCTCCGATGTCTTTCAGAAAATGAACTGGGAGGATGTAGTGGAGAAAGTGTGTGCCAGACTGTCAAGGTGGAAATGGGTGTTACCCCAGCTGTCTTATAGAGGAAGGGTGCTGGTAACCAATAATCTAGCTGCCTCTACCCTGTGGCACAGACTGATGATTTTACAGCCACCGGGGTGTCTAATACAAGAGCTTCAGTGGACCATTGTCAATTTATTTTGGTCTGGACAACACTGGATTAAAGCTGCAGCCCTGTACCTGCCACTGCACGAGGGTGGGCAAGGCCTGGTGGACAAGGTCTGGTGGACAAGGTTTGTTGGACATTTCTTCAAGGATCATGGCTTTCTGGCTTCAAGCAGCCCAGAGACTGTTGTACTGTGACGGTTCTAGCTGGGTCCACACAGCCTGATGAGGAGAGCGAGCTGTTTGGGTTTAGACAAGCACATTTTCCTCTTAAAGCTGGAGGGGGGTATTTGTCTGGCTGGACTCCATTTCATGAGTATTTTATGCAGACTTGGAGAGTTTTTGTCAAGTCCCGTCAGGCCGGCACACCACTAGGGATGTGGCTTTTTGAAGAGCCTCTTTTTTACAACACTGCCACCCTGTCCCGTGTTCTGGGTTCAGCCAGCCTACGTTCATGCCTGTTAGGCGTGAGGTGTACCAAGCAGGGTCATCTGATGTGGAGCAGGAACAGATTGTTGGAGGAGCAGGGAGAAAGAGCGGGGATCTGATCATCTCGCCTACTGAGGAAGGTTGTAGCTGAGGTCTGTAATAACTTGCCAGTAATTCATCGGCAGTATGTGACTGATACTTCCAATTCTGATTGGTGGACAGAGGGTCTGGATGATGTGTTCCCTGTGCTGAATGTTAGTGCTGCGGCGGGGGCATTAGAGGAGGACGTGGGGATGCTGTTTTTCTTCCATACCCCGGAGCTGGGGGAGTTCAAGGCAGTGGGAAAGAAGGCCATGTACAAAATCTGTGTAAAAGTCTTCCCTGGAAGGGGTAAAACCAACGAGGTGTTTCGTCCAGGTGTCTCCCCAAAAGGCTGTTGGCAGTCTTTACACAAACTGCCAATTGATAAGAGGACAGCTGCCCTTCAATGGAGGATAATACATGGAGCCATAGCCACCAACATGCATCTGATACATCTGGATCCTAATGTTGGGGAGGGGTGTCCATTCTGTCCTGATTCTGAAATCTGTTCCAGATGTGCCTTACAGGTTGATCAGAATGATTGACCTGATCACTAGCTGGTTCTCAGCTCTGGGAGAGGTATTCTCTTCCCAACAGTTTATATTTGGGCTAAAGTACAGGTTTAATAGAAGGGATGCAGTTATTCTGCTACATTTTGTGTCAGGGCAGCTAAATTAGCAATATGGAAAACACGAAAGAACAGTTTTCGGGGACAGGGGTCTGTAGATGTGGTGGGAATGAGGCAGTATGGATGACCAGGATGTTCAGTTGGTATGTGCGTGAATTGGACCATTCTCCTGTCCTATTAAGCATTTAAAATGTTACGAGTACTTTTGGGTGCCAAGGAAAATGTCTGGAGTAAGAAAATATAAATAGTAAAGTAAAGTACAGATACACCAAAACATGTATTAAATAGTACTTCCAGGTATTTTTATTTCAGAACTTTTGTCACGCCCTGACCTTAGAGATCCTTATTATTCTCCATGTTTGAATAGGTCAGGGTGTGACTCGGGTGGGAAATGCTATATTTTCTATTTCTTTGTTTTTGGCCGAGTGTGGTTCCCAATCGTTGTCTCTAATTGGGTATCATACTGTTTTCCACCTGAGTTTGTGGGATCTTGTTTTCAGTTTAGTTTCTTAGCCTTACAGAACTGTGCGCATTCGTTTTTTTTGTCTTTGTTATTTTGTTTTGGTAAAAAGACGATGTACGCCTACCACGTGTCACATTCTGACCATAGTTCTTGTGTGTTTTCCTTGTTTTAGTGTTGGTCAGGAAGTGAACTGGGTGGGCATTCTATGTTGTGTGTCTAGTTTGTCTATTTCTAGGTTTGGCCTTGTTACGTTCCCCAGTTTATGTGTTGTAGTTTGTGTATTTGCATGTGTTTATTTCAGGAAATGGCTTCTTCTGATATGGTTCTTAATCAGAGGCAGGTGTAGGAGTGGGGGGGCCGAGAGAGATGGAGTGGAGGGGGGACAGAGAGAGATGGAGTGGAGGGGGGACAGAGAGAGATGGAGTGAAGGGGGGACAGAGAGAGATGGAGTGGAGGGGGGACAGAGAGAGAGATGGAGTGGAGGGGGAACAGAGAGAGATGGAGTGGAGGGGGAACAGAGAGATGGAGAGCAGTGGAAGGGGACAGAGAGATGGAGAGCAGTGGATGGGGACAGAGAGACGGAGAGGAGTGGGGAGGCAGAGAGAGATGGAGAGGAGTGGGGGGACAGAGAGAGGTGGAGTGGAGGGGGGACAGAGAGAGGTGGAGTGGAGGGGGGACAGAGAGAGTGGAGTGGAGGGGGAAGGAGAGATGGAGAGGAGTGGAGGGGGGACAGAGAGAGATGGAGGGGGGACAGAGAGATGGAGAGGAGTGGAGGGGGGACAGAGAGAGATGGATGGGGGACAGAGAGATGGAGTGGAGGGGGACAGAGAGATGGAGTGGAGGGGGGACAGAGAGAGATGGAGAGGAGTGGAGGGGGACAGAGAGATGGAGAGGAGTGGAGGGGGACAGAGAGATGGAGAGGGGTGGAGGGGGACAGAGAGATGGAGAGGAGTGGAGGGGGGACAGAGAGATGGAGAGCAGTGGAAGGGGACAGAGAGATGGAGAGCAGTGGATGGGGACAGAGAGACGGAGAGGAGTGGGGAGGCAGAGAGAGATGGAGAGGAGTGGGGGGACAGAGAGAGGTGGAGTGGAGGGGGGGAGAGAGAGGTGGAGTGGAGGGGGACAGAGAGAGGTGGAGTGGAGGGGGAAGGAGAGATGGAGAGGAGTGGAGGGGGACAGAGAGAGATGGAGGGGGGACAGAGAGATGGAGAGGAGTGGAGGGGGGACAGAGAGATGGAGTGGAGGGGGTCAGAGAGATGGAGTGGAGGGGGACAGAGCGAGATGGAGAGGAGTGGAGGGGGGGGCAGAGAGATGGAGAGGAGTGGAGGGGGGACAGAGAGATGGAGAGCAGTGGAGGGGGACAGAGAGACGGAGAGCAGTGGATGGGGACAGAGAGATGGAGAGGAGTGGGGAGGCAGAGAGAGATGGAGAGGAGTGGGGGGACAGAGAGAGATGGAGAGGAGTGGGGGGACAGAGAGAGATGGAGAGGAGTGGGAGGACAGAGAGAGGTGGAGTGGAGGGGGGACAGAGAGAGAGATGGAGTGGAGGGGGAACAGAGAGAGATGGAGTGGAGGGGGGACAGAGAGAGAGAGATGGATGGAGAGTGGAGGGGGAACAGAGAGAGAGATTGAGTGGAGGGGGACAGAGAGAGGTGGAGGGGGGACAGAGAGAGGTGAAGGGGGGACAGAGAGAGTTGGAGGGGGGACAGAGAGAGGAGTGGAGGGGGGAGAGAGAGATGGAGGGGGACAGGGAGAGATGGAGGGGGACAGAGATAGATGTAGGGGAGACAGAGAGAGATGGAGGGGGACAGAGAGAGATGGAGGGGGACAGAGAGAGATGGAGGGGGACAGAGAGAGATGGAGGGGGGGACAGAGAGATGGAGATGAGTGGAGGGGGGACAGAGAGAGATGGAGAGGAGTGGAGGGGGGACAGAGAGAGATGGAGGGGGGACAGAGAGAGATGGAGGGGGGACAGAGAGAGGTGGAGTGGAAACAGAGAGAGAGATTGAGTGGAGGGGGGACAGAGAGAGGTGGAGGGGGGACAGAGAGAGGTGAAGGGGGGACAGAGAGAGTTGGAGGGGGGACAGAGAGAGGAGTGGAGGGGGAGAGAGAGATGGAGGGGGGACAGGGAGAGATGGAGGGGGACAGAGATAGATGTAGGGGAGACAGAGAGAGATGGAGGGGGGACAGAGAGAGATGGAGGGGGACAGAGAGATGGAGATGAGTGGAGGGGGGACAGAGAGAGATGGAGAGGAGTGGAGGGGGACAGAGAGAGATGGAGGGGGGACAGAGAGATGGAGATGAGTGGAGGGGGGACAGAGAGAGATGGAGGGGGGACAGAGAGAGATGGAGGGGGACAGAGAGAGATGGAGGGGGGACAGAGAGAGGTGGTGGAGTGGATGGGGGACAGAGAGATGGAGAGGAGTGGAGGGGGGACAGAGAGAGATGGAGAGGAGTGGAGGGGGGACAGAGAGAGATGGAGAGGCGAGGAGGGGGGACAGAGAGAGATGGAGAAGAGTGGAGGGGGGACAGAGAGATGGAGTGGAGGGGGGACAGAGAGAGATGGATGGGGGACAGAGAGATGGAGTGGAGGGGGGACAGAGAGATGGAGTGGAGGGGGGACAGAGAGAGAGATGGAGTGGAGGGGGAACAGAGAGAGAGATTGAGTGGAGGGGGGACAGAGAGAGGTGGAGGGGGGACAGAGAGAGGTGAAGGGGGGACAGAGAGAGTTGGAGGGGGGACAGAGAGAGGAGTGGAGGGGGAGAGAGAGATGGAGGGGGGACAGGGAGAGATGGAGGGGGACAGAGATAGATGTAGGGGAGACAGAGAGAGATGGAGGGGGGACAGAGAGAGATGGAGGGGGACAGAGAGAGATGGAGGGGGGGACAGAGAGAGATGGAGGGGGGACAGAGAGATGGAGATGAGTGGAGGGGGGACAGAGAGAGATGGAGAGGAGTGGAGGGGGGGACAGAGAGAGATGGAGGGGGGACAGAGAGAGATGGAGGGGGACAGAGAGAGGTGGAGTGGATGGGGGACAGAGAGATGGAGAGGAGTGGAGGGGGGACAGAGAGAGATGGAGAGGAGTGGAGGGGGGACAGAGAGAGATGGAGAGGCGAGGAGGGGGGACAGAGAGATGGAGAAGAGTGGAGGGGGACAGAGAGATGGAGTGGAGGGGGGACAGAGAGAGATGGATGGGGGACAGAGAGATGGAGTGGAGGGGGACAGAGAGATGGAGTGGAGGGGGGACAGAGAGAGATGGAGAGGAGTGGAGGGGGACAGAGAGATGGAGAGGAGTGGAGGGGGACAGAGAGATGGAGAGGAGTGGAGGGGGGACAGAGAGATGGAGAGCAGTGGAAGGGGACAGAGAGATGGAGAGCAGTGGATGGGGACAGAGAGACGGAGAGGAGTGGGGAGGCAGAGAGAGATGGAGAGGAGTGGGGGGACAGAGCGAGGTGGAGTGGAGGGGGGACAGAGAGAGGTGGAGGGGGGACAGAGAGAGGTGGAGTGGAGGGGGGACAGAGAGATGGAGAGGAGTGGAGGGGGGACAGAGAGAGATGGAGGGGGGACAGAGAGATGGAGAGGAGTGGAGGGGGGACAGAGAGATGGAGTGGAGGGGGGTCAGAGAGATGGAGTGGAGGGGGGACAGAGAGATGGAGAGCAGTGGAGGGGGACAGAGAGACGGAGAGCAGTGGATGGGGACAGAGAGATGGAGAGGAGTGGGGAGGCAGAGAGAGATGGAGAGGAGTGGGGGGACAGAGAGAGATGGAGAGGAGTGGGGGGACAGAGAGAGATGGAGAGGAGTGGGGGGGGACAGAGAGAGATGGAGGGGGGACAGAGAGATGGAGAGGAGTGGAGGGGGGACAGAGAGATGGAGAGCAGTGGAGGGGGGACAGAGAGAGATGGAGGGGGGACAGAGAGATGGAGAGGGGTGGAGGGGGACAGAGAGATGGAGTGGAGGGGGGTCAGAGAGATGGAGTGGAGGGGGGACAGAGAGAGATGGAGAGGAGTGGAGGGGGGACAGAGAGATGGAGAGGAGTGGAGGGGGGACAGAGAGATGGAGAGCAGTGGAGGGGGACAGAGAGACGGAGAGCAGTGGATGGGGACAGAGAGATGGAGAGGAGTGTTGAGGCAGAGAGAGATGGAGAGGAGTGGGGGGACAGAGAGAAATGGAGAGGAGTGGGGGGACAGAGAGAGATGGAGAGAAGTGGGTGGGGCAGGGAGAGAGAAATGGAGTGGAGGGGGGACAGAGAGAGATGGAGAGGAGTGGGGGGGGGCAGAGAGAGATGGAGAGGAGTGGGTGGGGCAGGGAGAGAGAGCTCTCAGATCCTCTGTCATAACAGGGGCTTAGGAGGACAGAGAGGGAGAGAGGAGAGGGAAAGAGGCCCTTCAAAGACTAAAACACACATGACAGAGTGTGTCTGTGTGTGTGTTCTGTGTGTGTGTGTGTGTTTGTTTTGCAGTCGACATTAAATCAAAGTTTAAAAACCTCCCTCTATACATTGTCCGGGAAATACAGTGTTTTGTGTGTTTACATAAGGGAAATGTCCCCCAACGTCACCCAGACATAGAGAGAATGAAAACGAGAAGAAGGAATTGTCTATAGGCCTAAAGCTTGCTGTCATTTACAAGGATGATTTGACGGTGATTAAAAAAACAAACAAACAAAAAAACACCCCACATCAGCAAATCAGCAACCACAGATCGTCCACATCTAAATGGTGCACCGAAGACATTCATTTTACTGAATCAACATCACATTTAAGAAAGATTGGCTCGACAGAAAATCGGTGAGAGAGAAATGGAACTCACAAAAATACTTATATTTCTGTCTCAAACACTCCCCCCCATGGTCTCTCTATCCCATCTCTTTCTCACTCTCTCTCTCTCCATCCTTGAGGCCTGCGGGCCTGATGATGTTTCGAGACATAGAAGCTCTGTTAATATGCTGTTGTGTTAATTACAATGTCACTCTCACTGACACTCTGCTTCTTCCTGACAGCACGACTGGGTCCCGAGAGCATATACTGGTCAAGAGAGGTCGTGTGTGTGTTTGTGTATGTCAGGAAGTCTAAACAACTAGTGTTAACAGGTAGAGTTGACAGGTAGTGTTAACAGGTAGTGCTAACAGGTAGTGCTAACGGGTAGTGTTATCGGGTAGTGTTAACGGGTAGTGTTAACGGGTAGTGTTATCGGGTAGTGTATTCGGGTAGTGTTAACGGGTAGTGTTATCGGGTAGTGTTATCGGGTAGTGTTATCGGGTAGTGCTATCGGGTAGTGTTATCGGGTAGTGTTATTGGGTAGTGTTAACGAGTAGTGTTAACGGGTAGTGTTATCGGGTAGTGTTATCGGGTAGTGTTATCGGGTAGTGTTAACGGGTAGTGTTAACGGGTAGTGTTAACGGGTAGTGTTATCGGGTAGTGTTATCGGGTAGTGTTAACGGGTAGTGTTATCGGGTAGTGTTAACGGGTAGTGTTAACGGGTAGTGTTATCGGGTAGTGTTAACGGGTAGTGTTATCGGGTAGTGTTAACGGGTAGTGTTAACGGGTAGTGTTATCGGGTAGTGTTATCGGGTAGTGTTAACGGGTAGTGTTATCGGGTAGTGTTAACGGGTAGTGTTAACGGGTAGTGTTAACGGGTAGTGTTATCGGGTAGTGTTATCAGGTAGTGTTAACAGGTAGTGTTAACTGGTAGTGTTATCGGGTAGTGTTATCGGGTAGTGTTAACGGGTAGTGTTATCGGGTAGTGTTATCGGGTAGTGTTATCGGGTAGTGTTATCGGGTAGTGTTAACGGGTAGTGTTATCAGGTAGTGTTATCAGGTAGTGTTAACGGGTAGTGTTAACGGGTAGTGTTATCAGGTAGTGTTAACAGGTAGTGTTAACAGGTAGTGTTATCGGGTAGTGTTATCGGGTAGTGTTAACAGGTAGTGTTATCAGGTAGTGTTAACAGGTAGTGTTAACGGGTAGTGTTATCGGGTAGTGTTAACGGGTAGTGTTAACTGGGTAGTGTTATCGGGTATTGTTAACAGGTAGTGTTAACTGGTAGGGTTGTTATCGGGTAGTGTTAACGGGTAGTGTTAACGGGTAGTGTTATCGGGTAGTGTTATCGGGTAGTGTTATCGGGTAGTGGTAGTGTTATCGGGTAGTGTTATCGGGTAGTGTTAACAGGTAGTGTTATCGGTAGTGTTAACAGGTGTGTTATCGGGTAGTGTTATCGGGTAGTGTTAGCGGGTTGTTAACCTCTTACACTTATGGTGGCGCTATTTCATTTTGGAAGAAAATTTCCCGTTTTAAACAAGATATTTTGTCACAAAAAGATGCTCGACTATGCATATAATTGCTACTGTTCGAAAGAAAACACTCTGACGTGTCCAGAAATACAAATATCTTCTCTGTGCGTGCCCTTTAACGTGAGCTTCAGGCAAAACCAAGATGACTTGGCATCCAGGAAATGACAAGGATTTTTGAGGCTCTGTCTTTCATGATCTCCTTATATGGCTGTGAACAAGAGGAATGAGTCTGCCCTTTCTGTCGTTTCCCCAAGGTGTCTGCAGCATTGTGACGTATTTGTAGGCAGATCGTTGGAAGATTGACCATAAGAGACCACATTTACCACGTGTCCGCCCGGTGTCCTGCGCGAAATTGGTGCGCAAAAGTCACCTGCCAGTATTTTTCCATGGGGCACAGAGAGAAGCAAGCTTCCACGAACTGCATGTCAATGAAGAGATATGTGAAAAAACACCTTGAGGATTGATTCCAAACAACGTTTGCCATGTTTCGGTCGATATTATGATATTAATCCGGAAAAAGTTTCACGTTGTAGGTGACTGCATTTCGTTCGTTTCGGTAGCCAGGCGCAATGTAGAAAACGGAACGATTTCTCCTACACACAGACGCTTTCAGGAAACACTGCGCATTTGGTATGTGGCTGGAAGTCTCCTCATTGAAAACATCAGAAGCTCTTCAAAGGTAAATTATTTTATTTATTTGGTTATCTGGCTTTTGTGAAAATGTTGCGTGCTATGCTACACAAAATGCTATGCTAGCTTTGCATACTCTTACACAAATTAGTCAATTTCTATGGTTCAAAAGCATATTTTGAAAATCTGAGATGACAGTGTTGTTAAGAAAAGGCTAAGCTTGAGAGCAAACGCATTATTTTAATTTTATTTGCGATTTTCAGAAATCGTTAACGTTGCGTTATGCTAATGAGCCTGAGGCTTAGTCACGAACCCGGATCCGGGTTGGGGAGTTTCAAGAAGTTAACAGGTAGTGTTATCAGGTAGTGTTAACAGGTAGTGTTATCGGGTAGTGTTATCGGGTAGTGTTAACGGGTAGTGTTAACGGGTAGTGTTAACAGGTAGTGTCTCTTGAAACTCCCCATCCCGGATCCGGGATCGTGACTAAAGCCTCAGGCTCATTAGCATAACGCAACGTTAACGATTTCTGAAAATCGCAAATAAAATTAAAATAATGCGTTTGCTCTCAAGCTTAGCCTTTTCTTAACAACACTGTCATCTCAGATTTTCAAAATATGCTTTTGAACCATAGAAATTGACTAATTTGTGTAAGAGTATGCAAAGCTAGCATAGCATTTTGTGTAGCATGTAGCACGCAACATTTTCACAAAAGCCAGATAACCAAATAAATAAAATCATTTACCTTTGAAGAGCTTCTGATGTTTTCAATGAGGAGACTCTCAGTCACATGCCAAATGCGCAGTGTTTCCTGAAAGCGTCTGTGTGTAGGAGAAATCGTTCCGTTTTCTACATTGCGCCTGGCTACTGAAACGGTAGTGAAAATGCAGTCACCTACAACGTAAAACTTTTTCCGGATTAACTACATAATATCGACCCGAAACATGGCAAACGTTGTTTGGAATCAGTCCTCAAGGTGTTTTTTCACATATCTCTTCATTGACATGCAGTTCGTAGTGTTAACTGTATTGTTTGGAAAAATACTGGCAGGTGACTTTGTTACCAATTTCGGCAGGACACCGGTACACGTGGTAAATGTGGTCTCTTATGGTCAATCTTCCAATGATCTGCCTACAAATACGTCACAATGCTGCAGACACCTTGGGGAAACGACAGAAAGGGCAGACTCATTCCTCTTGCGTTCACAGCCATATAAGGAGATCATGACAAACAGAGCCTCAAAAATCCTTGTCATTTCCTGGATGCCATCTCATCTTGGTTTTGCCTGAAGCTCACGTTAAAGGGCACGCACAGAGAAGATCTTTGTATTTCTGGACACGTCAGAGTGTTTTCTTTCGAACAGTAGCAATTATATGCATAGTCGAGCATCTTTTTGAGACAAAATATCTTGTTTAAAACGGGAACGTTTTTCATCCAAAAATGAAATTGCGCCCCTAGAGTTCCAAGAGGTTAACAGGTAGTGTTATCAGGTAGTGTTAACATGTAGTGTTATCAGGTAGTGTTAACAGGTAGTGTTATCAGGTAGTGTTAACAGGTAGTGTTATCAGGTAGTGTTAACAGGTAGTGTTAACAGGTAGTGTTATCGGGTAGTGTTAACGGGTAGTGTTATCGGGTAGTGTTATCGGGTAGTGTTAACGGGTAGTGTTAACAGGTAGTGGGGGGGGGGCAAATTGACAGCAAGAAGCCCGCAGGAAGTTTGATTTGTTTTTAGCCTAATAACATTTAATTCAGTAGGGAAAGTATGGTTTGTCTACCCTCCAATCCCAGAATGTGTCATCTTGCCTTTAAAAACTCTTGCCACAGTCAGATTTGGGGTCAATTCCATTTTAATTCCAGTCAATTCAAGAATTCCAATTCCAAATCTCTTCAATGGTTTTCAGTTACAAAAATGTCCAATTGAAGTTTTGTTTATTTTCAGAATTGACTTGAATTAAAATGGAATTGGCCCCAACCCTTGCCCCAGTTCTAACCAAGCTGGCTAATTTAGACAGAACTGGGCACAAAGGAGCAAGAAATAGACACAGGAAGAGTAACTAGATGACTCCAGTTGAGAGAGATGTGGAGAGACAGGCTGCCATGTCTTGTCTAACTGTGTTGTGTTCCGGAATGTTACAGAACTTCTTCAGACAGTGACTCACAAGAGGTCAACCCCAGTCACAAGGTCACACTCTGACCCCCTTTCCTTCCTCCAATCACAGCCAGTGATCTGTCCTCAAATTACCCAGCAGCCCCCGCACTCTGCCTCTCACCGACCCCGCCTCAGCTGCATGTCTCTTTTGTACAAACAGAGAGCTGCGTTCAGGGTCTGGAGATTGACAGTTAGGGTGACCTGGCCGACCTGGAGACAGACTCACCTCCTCAGACGAGAGGGAGCTGCTGCTGTCACACACCCACACACTGTACATGGTCACACACACACACACGTCAGCCCGCTAGGCTTGGCCAAGAGTCAGTGTATCTCCAGACAAACATATCCTCACTGCCATCTCATGTTCATCCCCAGAGGAAACGCACGCAAGCGCGCACACACACACAGACACACACACACACACTGGTGAAGGAAATCTTTTTAATATATAGATGGTCTTCATACGTCTAGGTCTAAAACGGTCTCAAATGCTCTGTGCATTGAGGCTTTTAGAGAGGTTCTGGGATGAAGGACTTTAGGTGTTGTGGTCAGTGCAGGCCATCTGAACATCACATCATGTTTCATAGACAGCACAATCGTAAGGACAAGTTGTCCCTCTTTAGTGGTACATTCCATTACAAATGAATATCACGGATGGACACAGTCTACTGTGTAGCCTACCTGATCCAGTTTCCAGTGGAACTCTGCAGGTCTGAAGGTGTCCACCTGGATGAAGTCTCTCCGGAGCAGGAAGACCAGACGACAGTTATGGACGTAAAGGGAGTAGTGGTGTCTGTTCATCTCTGGAGAGGGGATGAGGAAAGAGAAGAGCAAGTCAAGGTAACACAGCTTCCAAAATTACCACAATATTTGACTTAAGACACCTTCTCTTAAGTGAAGATAAACCCATTCATCAGTAGACCACACCCCTTATTGATAGGTCACACCTACCACCATTAGAACACATCCATTCAATGTTCCCGCCCCTCTCCACACAGCCCTTCCCAGTCTACTTCTCTCCCAGCCACACCTCTCTCTTCCCTCCCAACTTCCTTCCCCTCTTCTAACCTGTCTTATCAGAGTTGCAGAGCAGGGTCTCTTTCTCCGCCCTCAGTCCAGGATTGGGTCCATGCTTCATCCACGTGGCGACGGTGAACTGATCAGTCAGGTTCTGTGGTACCACCTGGTCCGGAATCTTCGCCGCTTGTCGCCCGTCAAACCGGAAGATGAGGTCGCTGTCCCGCTCACTGTCCGTCACCAGGGACGCCGTCCAATTGGTGGAGGCGCTGGGGGCGGGGAGAAGGTCTGTGCTGCCCGACGAGGCCCCTGGTTAATTGTTGCCATGGGAACAGATAGGGAAGCCCAACAGCAAAGAAATAGAAATCAACACAGATATACAGAAGGTTCAGACTGACCTTGGCTATGATCACTTATGAACAAGCCAAACGCCCAGGCTTAATGTATAAATCGATGTTCAGAGATTGATAGTGGATGTGAGTATTGATTTGTGACAAATGAAACAGACTTTCAGAGGTAGGAGTGGATTAAATACATCATAAGAAATGGCCATGCCTACAGTACACACTGCTTTATCTATCACCGTGGACACTAAGAAACCTACACAACACCATAGTAAAGCAAAGAAAGACGGGATGGCTGGAATTCATTTCATGTTCTGTGTTTATATCGAGTGATAATTCACCACACAGCCAATCAGACAAGCTATTACAAAGAAGGAGAGACTGTTTTTGATCCTTTCACAGGAAAATAAAAACTGATCAGTCAAAACTCCTGTTAAATCTATTTATCCTCTTTCCCTTTCTCCCCCACTCTCATTCTCCCCCTCCCCTCTCTCTCTCTCTCTGTTTTCTAAGCTCACTCCATCATTCTCAACATATTTTTTTCCTGAAATATTCTTGTTTTGTTAATGTCTTCTTGATAAACATAATTCTCGCCTTGTCACAGTGCTCCTCTGCAGCACTAACATGTCCCCACTAAGATACAGCTCTATTGACTTTTGTGCCCTCCCATTATAATAGTGAAAGTCTTAAGTAATGCCTTATTACACAGACATAGCACATTAATAAATGGTTTATAACAGCTATGACACAGTGATGGTGGTACCTCCAAAACACAGCAAGGCTCCAAATAAACCACATTGATACAATATGATCCATCGCTCTGCTATATCTCTCCATCCAGACAGACAATTGAAACATGCATCTGTTCATTTTATGCTAATAACAGGACATTAGAGTATTAATTCATGTTTTTTTCCCTTGCCTGTCTTTAAAGTCTGTTTCTCCCCGACTGCTGTTCATTGCTGTGTAAAGGTTTTGACTTGCAGTGATTAGATTCTGGGAGTAAATAGATGCGCGGTGCCCTGCCACCACCGCCACCACCACAGTCACCACCGCCACCACCACAGTCACCACCGCCACCACCGTCACCATCGCCACCGCCCACAGCTCTGTTTGCAGATGTCTTTGTACATTATCTCAAATTGATTGCGCTTTAAAAAAGCAATTACAATTTATTCTATTTGGTATCAAATAATGATTATGGGAGGCTTTGAAAAGGCTCTTTAGCGGTGAAACCATTCATACAGAGGGAACTGGGAGGGAGCGGGTGAGGGAGGGAGTTAATCATTCAGATAAGGGTCTGACGATGACTCCCTCCACCCCCACCACCAACCGTACCTCGCTGTGTGCAGAATGAAAGCTTTAGCGGCTCCGTTAGAGCTGATGTTTCTCTGTCATGTTCTCTGCACAAACACAGAGGTGTAGACAGGCTCTTCACTGAGGAGACAGCGAGCTCAAGCTAATACTTTCGCTCTGTCACGTCATTAACAGCAGCAGAGCTTCATTTAGCACAGCTTTACCAACAGACAAGAGAAAGACTGGTGGTTTTATTAAGTTCTCTACTGTCTGATGATTTTTTGTGGCTCTGCTCTGTTATGCAACGAATATCTAATTGTAAATAAAGTGAAATGCTTCAACCAACTTATGGCCATTTATAGAGAAATACACTACACAGAAGTATGTGGACACCGCTTCAAATTAGTTGGTTTGGCTATTTCAGCCAAACCCGTTGATGACAGGTGTATAAAATCACCCACACAGCAATGTAATCCCCATTGACCAAACATTGGCAATAAAGTGGCCTTACTGAAGAGCTCAAGGACTTTCAATGTGGCACCATCATAAGATGCCACCTTTCCAACAAGTCAGTTCGTCAAATTTCTGACCATGCAAGAGCTGCCCTGGTCAACTGTATGTGCTGTAATTGTGAAGTGGAAAGAGGAGCAGCAACAGCTCAGCTGCAAAGTGCCACACAAGCTCACAGAATGGGCCCACAGAGTGCTGATGCACATAGCTCGTAGAAATCATCTGTGCTCGGTTGCAACATTCACTACGAGCTCCAAACTGCCTCTGGAAGCTACGTCAGCACAAGAACATTTCGTCGGGAGCTTCATGAAATGGGTTTCCATCAGTGTTGTAAAGTACTTAAGTAAAAATACTTTAAAGTACAACTTAAGTAATTTTTTGGGGTATCTGTACTTTACTATTTATATATATTTTTTTACTTTTACTTCTACTTCACTACATTCCTAAAGAAAATAATATACTTTGTAAATTATCCTGAGTGTTGGGAGTGTGCCCCTGGCCAGAAATGTCTTACGTCCGTTGTTGGAATGAGACCAAGGTGCAGTGTGGTAAGCGTACATCGTTCTTTATTTTGATGAAAAAAAAAAGATACACGACGTTCAAGTTCTGAAGGCTATACAGCAACTAACAAAATCAAGATCCCACAAACTCAGGTGGAAAACAGGCTGCAGACAATGATAGACAGCTGCCTCTGATTGGGAACCACACTCGGCCAACAAAGAAACAGACAAACTAGAATGCCCACCCAAGTCACACCCCGACTTAACCAAACATAGAAATAATAAGGCTCTCTAAGGTCAGGGCGTGACAAAATAAAAAATAAAAATAAATAAAATGATGCTGTCTGGTTTGCTTAAAATATAAGGATTTTTTAAAACTATTTATACTT